>NC_091061.1:118054164-118357195 GCF_000393655.2 Nicotiana sylvestris
CATGGTCATCCAGAAGTAACCTGCCCTGAGTATTTTCTTGGCCAAAACGAAGCAATTCATGTGCGGCCCGCAGGTCCCAGCATGCACGTCCTCAAGTAGCTTAGAAGCTTCATTTATGTCGACACACCTTAGCAAACCCAAATGCGGAGTTCTTCTGTACAAGTTCCCTCGACTGTGGAAGAAGTGATTTGACAATCTCCGGTGCATTTCTGAATGTGATTTGCATGCTCCGAGTATTCTCCTTTTGATAAGTACTCCTTGATGTCATCGAACCAAGGCTTTCCATCTGATTCTTCCTCGACATCAGCACAATATGCCGGCTGATTATGGATTCTCATCGGAATGGGATCGATATTGTTCTTATCTGGATATTGTATCATTGATGACAAAGTGGCTAATGCGTCGGCGGACTCATTCTGAATTCTGGGCACATGTCGGAATTCTATCTTCGTGGACCTCCTTTTCAATTCCTGCACATGGTGCAGATATGGTAATATCTTGGAATTATTGGTAGCCCATTCTCCTTGCACCTAGTGTACAAGCAAATCTGAATCGCCGATTACCAACAACTCCTGAATGTTCATGTCGATTTCCATGTTGAGCCCTAGTATGCAGGCTTCATATTCTGCCATGTTGTTGGTACAGGGAAATCTGAGTTTGTCAGATACCGGATAGCGTTGGCCAGTTTCCGATACTAGAATTGCTTCATTGCCTACTCCTTTGAAATTTGCGGCTCCATCAAAGAACATCCTCCAACTGTCATATGCTTCCATAATGTCTTCTCCTACGAATGATACTATTTCATCAGGAAAATACGTTTTCAAGGGTTCGTATTCTCCTCCCACCAGATTTTCAGCGAGGTGATAGGCCAATATTTGTCCCTTGACCGCCTTTTGAGTTACATAGATGATGTCGAACTCACTCAGTAGTATCTGGCATTTAGCCAACCTCCTCGTAGGCATGGGCTTCTGAAATATGTACTTCAGAGGATCCATCCTGGATATGAGGTATGTAGTGTAGGAACAGAAATGATGCCTCAACTTCTTGGTCGTCCAGGTCAAAGCACAGCAAGTGCGTTCAAGCAGAGAATATCGTGCTTCATAAGGTGTGAATTTCTTACTCAGGTAATATATGGCTTGGTCCTTTCTTCCTGTCTCATCATGTTGTCCCAAAACACATCCAAACGCTCCATCTAACATGCATAGATAAAGCAGCAAAGGTCGTCATGGTTCTACAAGATTAGAATTGGCAGTGTGGACAGATATTCCTTGATCTTGTCAAAAGCTTTCTGACAATCCTCGGTCCAACTTGTCTCGACATCTTTCCTCAGTATCTTGAAGATGGGTTCACATATTACTGTGGACTGTGCTATGAATCGGCTGATGTAGTTGAGCCATCCCAGGAAGCTCATCATGTCCTTTTTGCTTTTAGGTGGCGGTAACTCTTGAATATCTTTGACTTTAGTTGGATCTAGCTCGATCCCTCGGTGACTGACAATGTATCCCAATAACTTTCCTGCGGGAACCCCGAATGCACACTTTGCGGTGTTCAACTTCAAATTGTACCTCCTGAGCCTGTCGAAGAATTTCCTCAAGTCTGCTATGTGATATGCGGCCCTCTTGGATTTGATAATGACGTCCTCCACATACACCTCTATTTCCTTGTGTATCTTATCATGGAAGATGGTTGTCATGGCTCTCATGTAAGTGTCCCTAGCATTCTTCAGACCAAATGGCATCATCTTGTAACAGTATATACTCCAAGGCATAATAAAATCTATCTTCTCGGCATCTTCTTCATCCATCCAAATCAGGTGATAACCTGCGAAGCAATCTACAAAGGATTGGAGTTCATGCTTGGCACATTTATCAATCAGGATGTGTATATTTGGCAGTGGGAAGTCGTCTTTGGGACGTGCTCTATTTAAATCCCGATAATCAACACATACTCAGACCTTCCCATCTTTCTTTGGAACTAGCACAATATTAGCTAACCATGTTGGGTACTCAACTACCCTGAGAACCTTGGATTGCATCTGCTTGGTAACTTTCTCCTTGATTTTCGAACTCATATCTGGTTTGAATTTTCTGAGTTTTTGCTTGACTGGCGGACTGATAACTAGGGATTATGATGCATTTTACACTCCTTGCTTAAGTTTTGATTAGAAATATGTACAAAATAGTCCCAAAGGCTCACAAGTTGTACTTGATTGCAGGTTTGATCAACAAGGTGACAAGGTGTCAAAAACCAGCTCAAAAAGGAGTGAAACTTGCACAAGTACCAAGACCAAGACCAAGCTCAGTCAAACAGGGTCAATGTGGCCGTACATCATTTTGTGCGGTCCGCAAAGATGAAGATAAGAGAGTATGACTCTCAGTCAGCTAGGCAATGTAGCTGCAAAGGACTTTGTGCGGTTTGCATTGATTCCACAATGGCCGCACTCGATTTCATGCGGTCCGCAGAGCCAAAGTTCAGAAAGGTGACATTTTGAGGAACCTGGTCAATGTGGTCCGTAGTCCATTTTGTGCGGACTTTAGTAGAAGCCACCATGGCCGCGGTGCATTTTGTGTGGTCTGCGGTGGCCAACTTCAGAAAGCAGAATAGTCAAGCCAAGAGCCTTAGTGCGGCGGGCACTCGATTTTGTGCGGCCCGCACTAGACCCGCAGGGGTATTTTTGTCCAGAATTTTTAGCATAGTATAAATAATTTCTTTTCGCATTTTTAGGTCATCAGATAGTTTTGGACGTAGAGCTGCGCTCGTGAACTCATTTCTTTTACCATTTTGAGTAATTTTAGCTTAGTTTCAACATTGAATCTTTAAGTTTTATTATGTAATTAATTATTATGGGCTTTTCTTCATCTATTTCTTTGTTCTTTTCTATAATTATGAGTAGCTAGACCCATTAGCTAGGGTTGTGGCTCAACCCTAGTGTGCGTAATTGATGGGTCTTGTGTTTTGATGCTTGATTGTCTATGGGTGTTTGATATTTTGACTAATTTAGGGTTTTAAAGTTGACTTAGTGGTTGCAAACACTAGTTTATTTCTAGTAGACTTTGGCTCTTCTTGAGAAAGAAAGCCTAAGTCCATGAAATTGGTCCAACAAGGAATTGGGGCATATTCAAGAGATTGATAGCCCCAATTAAAGGGTTAAACCTAGAGATAGTAATACCCGACTTGAACCTCAATTGCTTGCACAAATTTGCATACCCAATTGGTCTTGAGAAAGTCAATTCGGGCAAAATCACTCGAACTACCGAGAGGTATAGAGTGAGTAAAATCGTGCAATGGTTATATCATACTTCCCAAATGTGACAATCTAGCCTTAGACTCAAGAATCCGTCAATTAACCATCTAGGAGAAAGTCACTGCCCTAGTTCCTTTTATCTATTTGATCAACTCTCAATAGTTTAATCTTAGCTTTACTTAGCCTAATATAGCCTCGTAGTAATATAAATTAGAAGTAAAACCAAAACAAAAAATGTTTAGAAGTGCAATTAGGAACAATTACACAATTCTCATTTAGATAGAAACTCAACTCCAATATCTAGCTCCCTGTGGAAATCGATCCTGACCTTCTCGGGTAAAAGTTGCTTTGACCTCTCTTTCTACTTCATAGTAGTACAGGGTTGGCCTCGATCACTTTTTGGCGTCGTTGCCGGGGAGCTAACGGTTTTGGCTATCTATCTAAATAGTTTTGTGTATTGCTCTTCTTTCCTTCCGTGTTACTAATTTGTGTGTGTCACAACTTCAGGTACAAAATGGCAGCAAACTTAAACAGCGCACCTCCTGGAGATCTTCCGCCGGGGGAGGAAGTAGATGACAATGTTGAAGATGAGGTCCATATTGTGCCTCAAGAACAAAAGAGAGGCCGCTAGGCCAATGATAATATTCCAGACCGTCCCCCGCCACCTCCAAGAGTGGCTCATCGATTGCTTCCAAACCAAGGCTATGCAAGTGCAATTGTCCCGCCCCAGATTCGGGCGAGCAATTTTCAAATTACCAATGTGATGCTGACATTGCTGGAGCAGCGTGGGTATTTCACGGGCGTTGCCAATCAAAATGCTTACAAACATCTCAAGGGGTTTGTGGATACCTGTTGGGGGATCAAGCAAACAAATATGTCTGAGGATGCACTTTGGTTGAGACTCTTCCCATTTTCACTTAGAGGGAAGGCATTGGATTGGCTTGAGTGACTTCCCAACCATTCCATCACTACTTGGGATGAGTAGGCGGACAATTTCATTGCCAATTTTTCTCACTTGGGCATATGGCAACATTGAGAGATGAGATCTTGGCATTCAAGAAGGAGCCCACTGAACCTTTGCATGAGATTTGGGAGCGTTGTAGAACAATGGTAACGGAATGCCCCAACAATGATATGACTGAGGCGATGATCTAACAGACTTTCTACCGGGGCATTAACACAACAAACTAATGCATAGTGAACCAACTTGCTGGGGGCAACTTCATTAAGTTGTCTTATGATGAGGTTTGTGACATTCTTGATGAGATGACTAACACTTCTTCTGTTTGGCAAAGTAGAGCCAATGTGCCCTAGGGTGACCCCACGGTCACTCATTTGCATAAGGAGTTACATGATCATGGGCAGGCTATAGCTGAGTTGACAACTACAATGAACCAACTAGCAAAGGCACAATTGCAACAAGTTCAAAATCCTCGCCAAGTGAATGCCATGGAGGGTGTCAACATGCTAGTCAACAAAAGAAGACAAAGAGGTCAACAGAACCAAGGGAATTCGGAGCAATTTGACAATGATTGTGGTGGATTCCAAGATGATAGTTATGATGGGCAAAATAAAGAGGTGTAATACGTGAACAATTATCAAGGTCAAAGGGCAATTCTTCCAACCAACAACAATGGAGACCCCAGGGCAATTGGGGCAATCAACAACAACAAGGCAATGGTAATTGGGGGAACAACAATCATAACTCCAACTGGGGTAATTAGAACAATAATCAAAACAATCAGGGTAATTGGAAAGGAAACAACAACAACTAGGGTGGTAACAACAATCAAGGAGGGTGGAACAATGAAAGTAAGGAAAACCGGGGCAAGGTTTTCAAAGCCCCCAATGTACCAACAACCGAACAATCCACCCCCATTTCCATCCTAAGACCATAGTTATTCCAACAATGACATGGGGAGAATTGAAATGATGTTCAAATAAATGATGAAAAGAGTGTGGATTCTGATGCTCAGTTATCTTCCCACAATACTTCAATTAGAAATTTGGAGGTTCAGTTAGGCCAAATCTCACAGTCCTTGAATACTCGCCCTAAGGGTGCTCTACCAAGTGATACAGTAGTAAACTTGAAGGGTGGGAACAATTATGTTTGGAAGTAACTACAAGTAGTGGATGAGGTGGTGATGTGAATGCCTCCAAACAAAAGCAAATTTTGAGTGATGAAGTTGAGTTGCAAGAAGATGAAGTTCCTTTGGTGGTTGAAAATGTGATTGATGAGAATGTGAATGAAGAAGTGAGGATTGTTATTCAAGATTCCGAGGTGGAAACTCAAAATGACGTGAACCCATATAGGGAACACATAATAGACATGCCGGAGATGGTTTTGCCGAAAGCCAAGGCTCATTTGCCAAGGCCACCTCCACCTTATCCTCAAAGGCTTGCGAAGCAGAAAAATGAGAATCAGTTTAAAAATTTCATTTATATGATAAAGAGCTTATCCATTAATGTGTCTTTGGTGGAGGCTCTTGAACAAATGTTGGGCTATTCTAAATTCATGAAGGACTTGGTGACAAAGAAACGATCCATGGATTGTGAAACTATAAAGATGACCCACCAAGTTAGTGCAATAGTGCACTCAATGGCCCCGAAGCTTGAAGATCTCGGTGCTTTCACCATTCCTGGCACCATTGGGAGTGCAGACTCTGCTAAGGCTCTATGTGATTTGGGGGAAAGTATCAACCTAATGCCCTACTCAGTTTTCAAGATTTTGGGTATTGGGCAACCGAGGCCGACTTCTATGAGATTGCAAATGGCGGATAGAACAATGAAGAGACCATTGGGTATTATTGATGATGTCCTTGTCCGGGTGGACAAATTTATCTTGCCAGCTTCCTTTGTGATCTTGGATTGTGAGGTGGATTATGAAGATCCAATCATTTTGGGGAGACATTTCCTTGCTACTAGGAAGGCCTTAGTTGATGTGGAGGCAGGGGAACTCACCTTCCGGGTGGGTGATGAAAAATTGGCCTTTCATGTGTGCAAGTCAATGAAGCAGCCCAACAGTTCCAAGGTGTGCTCTTTTGTGGACCTTGTCACGGCAGTGATAGTTGATGATACCAGTGCAATGATCAACGTGGAGGACCCTCCAGAAGACGTATTGTTGAATCTTGATGTCAATGATGATGAGGGCCGAATGGAGTTTGTGAATGCTTTACATGGGATGGGCTCTTACTCTTATGAGCCTAGAAAACTATCTTTGGACCTTGAGAATCGGAAGACTCCACCAACAAAACCTTCAATTGAGAAGCCTCTGGTGTTGGAGTTGAAGTCGTTGCCTCCACACCTCAGGTATGAGTTCTTAGGCCCTAGTTCTACTTTGTCATTTTTTCTTTCCTCTTGTCTTACTAACATGCAGGTTGATGCCACATTGGCGGTGCTTCAAAAGCAGAAAAAGGCAATTGTATGGACTTTAGCTAATATTCGGGGGATAAGCCCCGCATCCTATATGCACAAGATTATTCTGGAAGATGATGCAAAGCCCTCCTTGGAACATCAAAAGAGGTTGAACGAGGCAATGCAAGAAGTTGTGAAAAAGGAGGTGATCAAGTGGTTGGATGTCGGGGTTGTGTACCCCATCTTTGATAGCTCTTGGACTTTGCTGGTGCAATGTGTACCAAAGAAGGGTGGCATGACCATGGTTGCAAATTCACAAACTGAGTTGATTCCTACCAGAACCGTCACTGGTTGGAGGGTATGCATGGACTACCGCAAGTTGAATAAAGTGACCCGCAAGGATCACTTTCCATTGCCTTTTCTTGACCAGATGTTAGACCGACTTGCTAGGCATGCCTTCTACTATTTCTTGGATGGGTATTCTGGGTACAACCAAATCTTGATTGTTCCAGAAGATCAGGAGAAGACCACATTCACTTGTCCATATGGCACCTTTGCCTTTTCTCGTATGCCTTTTGGGTTGTGTAATGCATCAGCTACATTTCAGAGGTGTATGATGGCCATTTCACCGATATGATGGAAGATATTTTGGAGGTGTTCATGGACGACTTCAGTGTTGTGGGTGATTCATTTGAAGAGTGTTTGAAAAATCTTGATAGAGTTTTGGCCCGTTGTGAAGAAACCAATCTTGTTCTTAATTGGGAGAAATGTCACTTCATAGTGGAAGAGGGCATAGTTCTTGGGCATAAAATTTCAAAGCATGGTATTGAGGTAGACAAAGCAAAAATTGATGTGATTTCAAGGCTCTATCCCCCTACCTCTGTCAAGGGAGTTAGAAGTTTTCTTGGGCATGGGGGGGTTCTACCGAAGATTTATCAAAGACTTTTCGAAGGTAGTGAACCCCTGATGCAAGTTATTGGAAAAGAATGCCAAGTTTGTGTTCGATGAGAGATGTATGCAAGCCTTTGAACTTCTTAAGCATAAGTTGACCACCACTCCTATCATTACTGCACCTAATTGGAGCTTGCCCTTTGAGCTCATGTGTGATGCGAGCGATGTTGCGGTTGGGGCGGTTTTGGGTCAAAGAGTGAACAAAATGTTTCATCCAGTGTACTATGCGAGCAAGACAATGAATGATGCTCAAGTGAACTACACGGTGACCGAGAAAGAACTTTTGGCTATTGTGTTCGCAATGGAGAAATTTCAGTCGTATCTTATAGGTGCCAAGGTCATAGTTCATACCGATCATGTCGCACTTCGGTACTTGATGACGAAGAAGGATTCAAAAGCTAGACTGATGCGATGGGTCTTGTTACTTCAAGAGTTTGATTTGGAGATTGTGGACCACTTGTCCCGCTTGGAGCAGGAGGGGAGGCCTCGTGATGGACTAGAGATCAATGACTCATTTCCCAACGAACAACTCTTTTCGGTGTCGGTGAATGGTATGCCATGGTTTGCGTACGTTGCTAATTTCCTTGTGACTGGTATAATCCCGTGTGAGCTCTCTTCTAACCAAAGGAAGAAGCTCAAACGGGATAGTTTGGATTTTTATTGGGATGAACCATACTTGTTCAAGATTTGCACGGATGGTATGATCCAAAGGTGTGTCCCGGAGGAAGAGCAATTGAGTATCTTGGAGGCTTGTCATTCCTCTCCCTATGGTGGCCATCATGGCGGGGTGAGGACGACTTCCAAAGTTCTAAGTTGTGGGTTTTATTGGCCAACTTTGTACAAAGATGCAAGTGAACTTGTGAAGAGGTGTGACGAATGTCAAAGATGGGTGGAATTTCGAAGAAAGATGAGATGCCTCTCAATACCATTCTTGAAGTTGATATTTTTGATGTATGGGGCATTGATTTTATGGGTTCGTTTGTTAGCTCGTGTGGGAACACATACATTCTTGTGGCGGTGGACTATGTTTCAAAGTGGGTTGAAGTCGTGGCTTTACCCAACAATGAGGCCCGGAGTGTTGTTGCATTTCTCAAGAAGAGCAATTTTACAAGGTTTGGCACTCCTCGTGCAATCATAAGTGATGGGGGTCTCATTTTTGTAATAGAACTTTTGACACTTTGCTTGCAAAGTATGGTGTCAACCACAAAGTTTCTACTCCTTATCATCCTCAAGCGAGTGGCCAAGTTGAAGTCTCAAACAGGGAAATCAAGAGTATATTGTCAAAGACGGTCAATGCAAATAGGACCGATTGGTCAAAGAAGTTGGATGATGCTCTATGCGCTTATAGGACTGCTTACAAGACTCTGATTGGTATGTATCTGTATTGGTTGGTGTTTGGGAAAGCTTGCCAACTACCGGTTGAGTTAGAGCACAAGGCCAAATAGGCTTTGGGGAAGCTAAATCTTAAATGGGATGTGGAAGCAAATCTTCGTGTGGAGCAGCGTAATGAACTTGATGAATTCTGATTCCATGCCTACTCCAATCCGTCCTTGTACAAGGACAATATGAATTACCTTTATGATAAATATGTTCGTAGCAAGGAGTTCAAAGTGGGTGATTTGGTTCTCTTGTTCAACTCCCGATTACGTTTGTTTCTGGGAAAGCTTAAGTCAAAATGGAGTGGACCTTTTGAAGTGGTATTTGTGACCCCGTTTGGTGCAATTGACTTGAAGAACAAAAATGGGGAAGTTTTCAGAGTGAATGGGCACAGGCTCAAGCATTACTTGGAAAAAATTGATGACAGCCACGTGGTGGCACTTCTTCATCTTAAATGATTTGAGGCATCGTGCCGCGACGTTAAATTAGGCGCTTATTGGGAGGCAACCAATGTGTTTTTCTTCTTGTTTTTCTTTGGTTTTTATTGTAGTGTAGGATTTATTTTTGGACTAACTGGTTGTGAGACGTTGTAGGATTGTGTTGATGCAATGCAGGAAAAAGCTGGGAAATGATCACTCTCTGAAGTTGTCAATGCGGACTGCACTTATTTTGTGCGGCAGCAAAGACCCTTGTGCGGGGGCAAAAAATCAGTGCGGACCACACTGATGATTTGACAAATGTGGGGATTCTCTGAAGTTTACCACCGCGGTCGTAGTGCATTTTGTGCGGTCCGTGGTGGTCCACTGCGGACGCATTACATTTTGTGCGATCCGCAGTGGCCGATTTATCAGTACCCTTTGGTTTTGAGCATCGCGGACCGCGGTGCCATTTTGTACGGTCCACAGTGGGTAGGTAAGCTGGGCCCTAGGACCTTTTTCTACAAAATAGGACCTGAGGCCCTACATTCGAACTTTTCAACCCCTTTACTCTTAGAACATAAAAGTTATTGTTCCTCTCTTTAATCTGCACGAAATTAACTGCTCAAGTTCAGTAGTCATCATTTCATCTCATCTCTGGTAACATTAACTTCTTCTTAGTTGTTTAATTTATTTATTTTATTTGAATTTTTATTTTCCTTAGTTCTTCTTCTTTCCCTGTCCGTATTTCTTTCAATTTTGTAGCTTAGGTTAGTCAATTTTTGTTTAATGTAGGACTAGGTAGTTAAAATAATAAACCAACACTTAGGGGATCATCAATAGGTGTAAAATTGGACTAAAATCGATCAAAACATGAACCCTAGGTTGGTATTGCTGTTGGGCATTCAGTGCGGACCACGATGGATTTTGTACGGTCCGTAGTGTCCCTGTGTGGTCCGCAATGGTATTTTGTGCTGACTGCAATGACAAAGTCCTGAAAGCTGATCACTTAAGGACCATGGTCATATTGGATTTTGTGCAGTCCACGATACCTAAATGCGGACCGCATTTCCATTTTGTGCAGTCTGCGGTGCATAGATTCAGAGAGTGGGTAGTCTGAACCCCACCTCTGTGCGGACCACAATGGATTTTGTGTGGTCCGTAATGGCCTCTTTGCGATTTTACTGCATTTTGTGTGATCCGCGCTCTGCAATTTTCATATTGTCTGCAACATTTTTTCCGCAACTGTGAACTTCATTGTTTTACTGGATACTAACAAAGTCTGAATGAATGTTATTTGCAGACAATGGTGACATCAAGAGGAAAAGGTGGTAAACAAACAGGAAGAGGAGAGTCCTCCCGGGGTGGGAAGCAAGCAATGATAAAATTAACCCCACAAGCCCGACAAAATATAAAAAACACAAGGAAGATTATAAAAGCTGTAGAAAGGGCCATTCACCAATCGGGGAGTGAGTATGAGCCCTCCCGGGAGGCATCTTCAGATTCCGTGCCAGAGTTTGTTCCTAACTGGCCGGAGAGGAACCGATTGAGAGATACACCTCCAGCATCTCCCACTACCTAACCTCAGTTCGTATATCTTCTGAGTCGTCTAAAGGCTCAACTGAAGGCAGTGGGGATGAGTACTCCACCTCTCCTACAACTTGATTATCCGGAGAGGGTGCAGTAGCAGAAGAATGGGAAGAAGCAGAAGGGGGTGAGCCCCAAGTTGGTGGGGTAGAGCGGACTAGGAACCCGGAGGCATGGGAGGACCGGTTAGTAAGTGAGATTGCCAACCACAAATTCAGAGAGTGGTGGCAAGAAAAGAGGTTGATACCTGAGAGAAAAATTATCACCCGGGATCTTTTGCCTCACAATCCCAATGTGCTGAGGCAATTCAAAGAAAGAGCTGGATGGGACTAATTCATAGGGTAGGTGGATGACGCCAATGAGCACTTTGTGAAAGAGTTCTACACCAACGTGGCCCACATCAAAAAGGGTACCACGATCACCAAAGTGAGGAATCTGAAAGTGAAGTTTGATGGCAAGACCATCAATGACTATTTGGGTTTCACGGAGGAGGATGAGTCCCTGTACTTGGACAAAATGAAGTTGGGTGAAGAAGCTCGTCTGTGGTTGGCAGAGTACTTGGCAATCCCAGGTACCACCCCCGAGTGGTTGACTGTGGGGGTGAAGATATTGAGGAGGACATTGAACTTCGAGGCAAAGGGGTGGGAAACATTTGTGTGCAGCAGGCTAGATCCTACCACCCATGACAACTCACTCCCAATTCACCGGGCAATCATAGTAGCATCCATCATGGCAGGGTACCCGATCAATGTCGGGAATGTGATGCTTGGGTCATTACACGAGTAGTGAATGAGGGTGATAGGTCTTACCCATTCCCCAACTTCCTAACCATGTACCTGAAGGACCAAAATGTGGAGAAGAGCAGATTTGACGTGAAAGTGAAGGCAAAGGCACCTTTCTCGTGGTATAGCCTATAGGGTGATGACAACCCTAAGGGCAAGCACTCCAAGGGAAAATCCACGACTTCAACTGGCCAGTCTAAAGAGCCAGTAGTGGTAGTGACTACTCCACAGCCTCCCTCGACTTCAGCAGACATGGCCCCAGGCCCATCCACTTCAACAGATCCAGAGATACCCTCCACCACTGCCTATCCATTGACTGCCCACCATTTGAGCCAAGCCCTCACCAGCATCAACAACTGGATGCAGACAACTACTTCTAAGTTGTATGTATTATCTACTACTGTGGCATCTTAGTAAGCACCTCCTCTTCCACAGATCCCAAAGTCCATTGAGGACACTCTCAAGGATCTTCTGGACAACCAAAAGAAGATCCTTGAGAACCAAAAATTGCTCAAGGACGTTGTTGATTCACATGGAAAGGCTCTCAAGGAGCTTGCTATGGAGGCTAAGAAGATGAGGAAGACTCTTCCAAAGAGTCCATGAAGGAGTTACGGGTTGAGGTTGAGAGATTGAATTCAGATCACCTGCCTTTAGATTTGCTACCCTGTACCAGCAGCCCATCCCCATCCAGAGCAGTCCGAGAGGCCTCCTAAGAGGAAGAGAGTGATCCCCCAGTCCGATGATGCAATCATTCAGTTGGAGGACCCACCAGGAGATTCCTCCAGCTAGCCCCACGTTCAGGCCCAGGTCCTAGCAGCAGAGCCACAGATCCCAGGGAGCCAGTCACAGGTTCCCAAGCATACAGGAGACCTAGGGACCACAGAGGATCCCATGCAGACGGATGGCCCATAGGGAGTTCTTTTTTCCTCTTTCCTCTATTTTTGTGCTTATTTTGCTTAGTTGGCATTGAGGACAATGCCAGCTTCATTTGAGGGGGCAGGCCCAATTTGGATTTGGATGACTATACATATATGACAGATTTTATGATTTCTTTCTTTCTTTTTTATCTTCAGTATGTATATAATTTCAGTTTTTCATTACATTTTTCGTACTTTTTACCTTGTGTCTATATATAAAAGTTTTGTTCCATTGTATATATTCATCTCCCCTATTGTATATTCGATTAAATCCCCTCTTGTACATATTCATTCTATTGTCCGCATTTTTCCTTTTCTTAGCTTCTTTTTTTATACTCGTAGCTTCTTGTTTTGAATTTTTGCAATAAGCCTTTGGTTTTCTTAATGCCACGGTTCTTTCCAAAGGTGGAATTTGTGCGAACCGAGTGGCTCTTCCCGATGATGGATGGTATGACAACCTTCTTAAGGGTTTGAGTTTGTTTTTCTTTTCTTTTTGCTTTTTAGTGGTAGTGGTAAGGGAGCCTCAAGCAAAGCTTCACTTGGGTCTAACACGTTTGCCTTTGATCATATGGTCAAAAACAAATCGTTGTGTATAGGACGGTGAAAGTTGTGACCTTAAGACTTTTGTGTTGGCCGATAATCATCAAGTGGTTCTTCGGGACCATTGTGTGATCAAATCTTATTTAAGGTTGTTGTGGGCCCCCGACTCTATGTCTTTAGCGATCCCATAGCTTGTGTGGTGAGAAATTGCATTGCAAGTCCAAGTCCCGAGCCATTGGTCTAGAACTTGTCCTGAATGTTTGTCTAGGCGAAATCCTAAGTGGAATTTGACTTGAGACATGATTATAGGTTCTATTTGATCCAAATGATATCTTGAAACACTTCCATAGCCTGCCAATGATAAAATCCCTAGTCAACCCTTTTGAGTCTTAGACCTTTTTCCTTCAAGAACCTTAATACAAGCCTTCACCCATTCTAAAGATATCCTCTCTTGGCACCCGATCTTTCCTTAGCACATGGCAAAAGTATAAGTTTGGGGGGAGAGATGAGGATTGCAACAAAGTGGTAAAAAGGTACAAAATGAGGAAAAGGAAAGGCAATGAAAAAGAAAGAAAAGCAAAAAGACAAAAAGAATGTTCAATGTATAAATGAATAAAGGGATTCAATAAAAGCAAAGAATGAAAGGTGTGGAAAGTTGAGAAAGGAGAAAAGATTTGAAATGAACAAAAAAGAGTGATAGTGTGTCTCTCTAACCCCTTGGAAGAAGTGAAATGACTTAAAAGTCAAGTGAATGCGTGCCTAATTAAGCAAAAGAAGTGCTAAAGGGAAGATGAAACCTACTTTGACCAAACATTTCCTACCCTGAACCAAAAGCCTTCAATATATCTCCACAAAAGCCATATATGATCTTGAGTTGGATGAAACTTTCATTAGTGGTGACTTACATAAGAGGTAAGCATATGGTACTTAGAGCCGGACTTGTGACTTTTCCTTGAGAGAGATGAGTGTATTTCCATTAACCTCGTTTTGAGTGCCACTATCCTAAATGTGAGGTTTGCTTAGGGAGAGTTGAGGATGTGTGAGTTTGGGTTCCACAACGACCAAAGTAATAGAAAGAGTTTCTTTGATGTGTTGAGTCAACTCTTGATGCTCTTGTGTTGCACTAAATCCATGGTGTTTAAAAGAGTGAATGTTGCTAATGATTCATTTAAATTGAGGGCAATTGTCAGTCCCAATTGATGCTAGATAAGGTTACTTTAGGTCGGCTGAATTTTCTTGGATTGACTCTTAAAGGGTGGGTCTTATTTTGTTTGCTTGAGGATAGCAAAAGCTTAAGTTTAGGGGAGTTGATAACTAGGGATTATGGTGCATTTTACACTCCTTCTTGCTTAAGTTTTGATTAGAAATGTGTACAAAATAGTCCCAAAGGCTCACAAGTTGTACTTGATTGCAGGTTTGATCAACAAGGTGACAAGGTGTCAAAACCGAGCTCAAAAAGAAGTGAAACTTGCACAAGTACCAAGACCAAGACCAAGGTCAGTCAAATAGGACCAATGCAGTCGTACACCATTTTGTGTGGTTCGCAAAGATGAAGATCAGAGAGTATGACTCTCAGTCAGCCAGGCACTGTAGCCGCAAAGGACTTTGTGCGGTTTGCGTTGATTCCACAACGGCCGAACTCGATTTCATGTGGTCCGCAGCGCCAAAGTTCAGAAAGGTGACATTTTGGGGAACCTGGTCAATGTGGTCTGTAGTCCATTTTGTGCGGACTGCAGTAGAAGCCACCGCGACCGTAGTGCATTTTGTGCGGTCCGCGGTGGCCAACTTCAGAGAGCAGAATAGTCAAGCCAAGACCCTTAGTGCGGCCGCACTCGATTTTGTGCGGCCCGCACTAGACCCGCAGGGGTATTTTTGTCTAGAATTTTTAGCATAGTATAAATAGTTTCTTTTCCTATTTTTAGGTCATCAGATAGTTTTGGACGTAGAGCTGCACTCGTGAACTCATTTCTTTTATCATTTTGAGTAATTTTAACTTAGTTTCAACATTGAATCTTCAAGTTTTATTTAGTAATTAATTATTATGGGCTTTTCTTCATCTATTTCTTTGTTCTTTTCTATAATTATGAGTAGCTAGACCCATTAGCTAGGGTTGTGACTCAACCCTAGTGTGCGTAATTGATGGGTCTTGTGTTTTGATGCTTGATTGTCTATGGGTGTTTGATATTTGGATTAATTTAGGGTTTTAATGTTGACTTAGTGGTTGCAAACACTAGTTTATGCCTAGTAGACTTTGGCTCTTCTTGAGAAAGAGAGCCTAAGTCCATGAAATTGGTCCAACAAGGAATTGGGGCGTATTCAAGAGATTGATAGCCCCAATTAAAGGGTTAAACCTAGAGATAGTAATACCCGACTTGTACCTCAATTGCTTGCACAAATTTGCATACCCAATTGGTCTTGAGAAAGTCAATTCGGGCAAAATCACTCGAACTACCGAGAGGTATAGAGTGAGTAAAATCGTGCAATGGTTATATCATACTCTCCAAATGTGACAATATAGCCTTACACTCAAGAATCCGTTAATTAACCATCTAGGAGAAAGTCACTGTCCTAGTTCCTTTTATCTATTTGATCAACTCTCAATAGTTTAATCTTAGATTTACTTAGCCTAATTTAACCTCGTAATAATATAAAATTAGAAATAAAACCAAAAAAATAATGTTTAGAAGTGCAATTAGGAACAATTACACAATTCTCATTTAGATAGAAACTCAACTTCAATATCTAGCTCCCTGTGGAAATCAATCCCGACCTTCTCGGGTAAAAGTTGCTTCGACCTCTCTTTCTACTTCATAGTAGTACAGGGTTGGCCTCGATCACGGACACATAGGATTGGTAGGCAACTTGTAAGCTACTATAGATGTGCTCAAACCGGTAATATCGTCATACGACCAAGCAAAGATATCCTCATATTCCTTTAGAAAATGGATGTACTCTTCCTTTTCTGTTGGTGACAAGTGAATGTTGATGCGGGTCTCTTTGACAGTCTTGACGTCTCCCAAATTTACTGTTTCTGTTTCGTCCAAGTTGGATTTAGGCTTGTTCTCAAAATTCTCGACTTCTCTAACAATTTCCTTGGGTATCTCATCTTCTTCCTCTGAGTCACTATTCCCATGTTGCGTTGCCTCATTACATGTCACAGTCACTGATTCATCATGAAAAGTAATAATAACATTATAGAAGGGAAAAGTATAAAAATAGTGATGAATAATGATAAAGGATAAATGCATTTGATTAAGACTGAGAAAATTATTCAAACAAAGCTTGGCTCGGTGGGTCGAGCATTTATTTTAAAACAAAATTGCTGAAAAATTTAAATGCCTAGAACAGCTATAAACTCTACCAAGCTACCCGAGGACTCGATGGGCTCGGGATGGTGTGGCAGTCCAGTTTTTTAGAACAGCTCCCTTTGCCACAGTCTAAATGGAGAGGCATTCTTCCTCCTCCTCCTCAATTATGGCACTGCAGTCCATATCCTCATCTTCCAAGAACAGGTCCTTCAACCCAGCTAGTGCTTCTTCTTTAGTAGTTCCCCATATTGTGTCTGCCTGATGGAAAGCTTGTTCCAAATGGGGTACCGGTTTCTCAAGAGGGTAATATGGTCCACTCCATGGAGGCGACCACTCCCTATACTCTTTCCATGTATACTAGTACCCGAGCCCAAAGGTGGTGCCATGAGTTTTCAGCCGTATGGGATTGGTGATACCCTGGAGGTTCTTTCCCAACCCTTTGTCGGGTTTGTATCCAGACCATGATAGTATGCTTTCTATTTTATTACTCCATCACTTATCCTTCTCGATGGCATTGACCCGTTCAATGTGATGATAGGTTTCCCCTCCTAACCTCCTTCTATGTCCAATGGCCGGGATGGTTTGACTAGTGTAGATGGGGTTACTCCCATCTCCATGAATGATTACCTCCTGACAGTTCCATTCAAATTTTACAACTTGATGTAATGTGGAGGGCACGGCTCCAGCAGCATGGATCTATGGGCGGCCCAACAAAAGATTATATGAGGCTGGTATGTCAAGAAAATTCAACGTCGAACCAAGTTGGTCCCATCTGCAAGCAAAGGTTGATCTCCCCGATTGTGGCCCTCTAGGATCCATCGAAAGCTTTCACATTCATGCTTCTGGTCCGTATTTCATGGAAACATTTATCCAACCTTTTCAGGGTGTCCAACGGACAAATGTTTAGACTTGAACCTCCATCAACCAGGATCCTGGCAATGAACTTGTCTTCAAATTGTACTGTATTATGTAATGCTCGATTGTGATTCAGACCTTCGGGCGGCAGATCATCTTCGTGGAAGATGATTTTATAGCTCTCCAGCACCTGTCCGACCATGTTTGTCATTTCTCCACCAGTGATACTATTGGGTACATAAGCCTCGCTCAATACTTTCATCAAGGCGTTCTTGTGTACCTCTGAATTCTGTAATCGCAACAGGATAGATATCTGAGCAGGGACTTTGTTCAGATGATCAACAACAGAATACTTTTTTGCCTGTACTTTCTGCCATAGATCATCCATCCCGGTCTCAATGACAGGTTGCCTAGCAGTGGCATCCTTACTTGAACCTCCCAGGTGTTCAGGTGTGTAGACTCTTCCAGTTCTAGTCATCCCATGTGTAGTGTTAGATTCCTCTATCTTAGTCTTCCCTTTTCGCCGAGCCTCAGCGACATAATCTCAAGGTATCGCTTTTGAGTTGAATAGGGGTATGGTTGACACCGTCACAGTAAAAATTGTGACCACTTCTACTTCAAATGGAGCGGAGCTGGTTGTGGGCAGAGTTACTTCCACCTCGAATGGATATGATGTAGTGACCTCAACATCAAGAGGTGCCAGGATCTGAACCACGATAGGAGTAAGTGTAACTGCAACCTTAAAGTCATCGCCTTCTCGGATAAGCCCGATTGACCCCTCAGGGTCCCATTCCTCATTTGTTTCTATAACATGTATACCGTTTACCTCTATGATCAGGGAGGGGATTGTTACGGGCATTAGGTGTGGCTTCTTTTGCCTATATGACCTTGTTGTCAATGAGTGTCTGGATCTTATCCTTCAATGTTCGGCACTCAATAGTGGTGTGCCCTTTCATACTGGAGTGGTATGCGCAGTTTTTGTTCGGATTAACCCATTCGAATGGATTTTCTAGCGCCACAGCGAGAATAGGAGTGATGTAACATGCGGCCTTTAACCTTTCATACAATTGGTAGATGGGCTCAGCAATGGCGGTGTATTGTCTGGGTGGCTTGCGATCGAAATTGGGTCTTGGTCTTGGATAATTTTGGCGAGTTGGTGGTGACTGGAAGTGGGATGGTTGGAAATTATAGGTATGATGGACATCGGCTGGTTGGGAATATCTGGGAGATAAAGGTTGATATGTAGGTGGTGATGCTTGATATGTGGGTGGAGGTGTTTGGTATGTAGGTGGAGGTGCTGGTATGTGGGTAGAGGTGTTTGATATGTGAGTGGAGTTTTTGGGCCCTGGGCCACCATTACTGCCCCAACATCTCTTTTATTCGATATGCCACCTGATTGGAGTGCCTTATTCATGGCTTGTAGTGCCTCAAAATTTGTTACCATCCCGCTCTTGATTCCTTCCTCGATCCTTTCCTCGAGCTTGATGATATCAGAGAATTTGTGATTTTCGATGACCATCAATCTCTCATAACATTGTGGATCATGTGCTCTGACGAAGAATTTATTTATTTGTTATTCATCCAAAGCAGGTCTGACCTTGGCGGCTTCCGACCTCCAATGAGTAGCATATTTGCGGAAAGTCTCAGTAGGTTTCTTCTTGAGATTCTGGATGTAGAAGACATCATATGCATTTTCTGTGTTGAACCTGAACCGGTCCATGAAATCTAATGCCATGCTTACCCAATTGGACCATCTCTTGGGATTCTAGCTGATATACCAAGATAACACATCCCTAGTAAGGCTCCTCATAAAGAGCTTCATTAGAATCTTTTCATCTTTTCCAACCCCAACAAGCTTGTCACAGTAGGTCCTTAGGTGGACCCTGGGATCACCTGTACCATCGAACATTTCAAACTTGGGAGGTTTTTACCATTCTGGCAATTCCACATCGGGCTGTATACACAGATCTTCGTAGTTCAAACCTTCTATTCCTCTATCGCCTTCAACACCTTGAACTTGGCTTGTCAATTTCTTGAGCTCTTCGGCCATGTTCTTAATGAGCAGGTCCTTTTTAGAGGATTCCAGTGCACAGGATATTGGCTGGGTAGAATGTGGTATAGTTTCCACGTATATGGGGTTGCTTTTATGGGTGCCAGGAACTTGGATATAGTGATGGTCATTGGTGGAGTTTTGTGGATCAGGAATGAGTAGTGGTGTATTTTGGGGAGTGTGGTAAGTGGTGGTTGGTGGGTACGAGATTGGTTGGTGCTATTGTGGTGGAGTTTGTATCTGCAATAGATTGATATTTTGTGGTGGAGTTGCGTATTGATTTGGTATGGTAGGATTTTGCGGCTGTTGGTTTTGTGTGTTTTGAGGAGGTGTTGGGTTTTTTGCGTTCTGTTGGTGGATATCAGGGACATTGAGGGTGAGTGACAAGTTTTCCAAATTGTGGACCTGCTCAAGTTCTCCTTGTAGTTCTAGTATCTTTTGTTCAAGTCTCAAAACCATGTCATTTGGGGCCGGAATACTACGACCATTGGAGCTCTCTACATTCTCACAATTTTCTTTTCGTATTCCACTTAAGTCGTCCATCTTTGCTTTCCCTTTGCTTTTTGTGTTGCTAGGAGGAGGAGGAGGTGGAGGTCCTCTAGATCTGGTATGATATGCTGACGAGGCCAGTATGGATAAACCAACCTAAGGGGATAGGAATAATAATAAAAATAAACAAAAACAAAAAAGTAACAAGTTAGTGAAGATTCTAAAATGTTTGCAGTATTTAAACACATACTGCGAGATATAAACTCGTATCCTAATTTAGGAGCCTCGTTGTGCCCGAGGTAGGCCTAGAGACAAAATAAATTTAGAGATCTTCAAATGCCGTTAAATGCTTCATTTCATAATATAAAAGTAGATGAATCCAAAAACGACACTAACATAATAATAAAACAAGTTACTACTGGCACTTGGCCTTATTACATTTTAAGAAAAAAAGTAAATCTAATCTATTTGGTCCTAGAAGGACCTTCCCCAGATTCGATCTTCCGGACTCTATCAAATAGATCTCCGAGCTCGCGCAGTCCCAGAAGCAAGTAGGCTCGGGCCAGATGTCCTCCCTCGGCTCCTTCATTATTCTGACAGCTTTCAATCCTTTTTATGACTTTGCCCTCCAGCTCCACTATTCCTCGCTCCAGGTATTCCAGTTTTCTATTGGAAATGACTGGCATCTCTTTCCATTCCTCAATCAACTTCATGTTCCTCTCATGTATCTCCCAATGCACATTCTTGGAGTCGTGGACCCTCTTGTGCAGCCTGTTGTATTTGACTTGGGCTTCAGCTTCCTCGTGTATGATTTTGTTCCCTCGACCAGTCCCCGTGTCATCGTTCCTTTCAGATTGTCTTCCAACCATGCAGGGTAGAGAGGCTCGCACCTCGCATGATATCTGTCTGGATCAACAGTGCTTTTCTCCACAATGATTTTATAGTGCCACATATGCTGAGCTTGGCACTTGTAAGGTATGTCATCGTCTTGGAAATCCGCCCTGAAATGACTCATCTTGAAGACCCTTGGTACAACCTATTTTCTGCCAGCTTGTCTCATAACTTGTATAGGGATATATGGATATATCTCCCTCTACCCGATCAACACCAAATGCGGAGCATCCCTAGACCTGATAATGAATTCGTCCATTGGAAACCATTCAACCATCCACTACACATGTTCCTTGGTCAGATTGTCGAAGAACTCTACCCATTCGCTGGCACTTTCCGGCTGAGCAAATCTGTCCGAAATATAGGTCATCTGCTTAGGGTGATGGAAAGCAATGTGGTCGTTCCAAGCCCTTCGCGGAAATTCTTGGCGATAGTGACCCTTTTAGAGATGTTCCAACAACCATAACTATAGCAATAAGTTGCAGCCCTCGAAATGTTGGACCCCTCTTTGAAAGCGTTCTCGGGCCCTGTAGATATCAGCTATGATCATGGGGACTATGGTATATGTCTGTCCATTAATCCCCTCCATCAGAGTTTTGGCGACCATGGCCAACATAGTGTGGATTCTTCCCTTTTTCATTGGGAACACTATCAGCCCTAGGAAGCACACAATGAACATGAACACTCTACGGTGGATGTGACCCAGTGAAGTAAGGGCGATCTCATCATGATAAGTGCAGAAAGACTTGCTGTGGCCATACCTCTCGTAGAGATATTCGAAAGGTATGTAGGAGTCCTTCGGGAACACTAGGTCGACATTCTTTTTTCAGCCCCATCATCTTCAAAAATCCCCTGCCTGTACGGTTTTCCGACACTAAAAGCCCGGGACTATCCCAAGTCAACCATGCAAGTCCTCCTATTTCCTCTAGGAGCGGTGTCATTTCTATGTCACCGAAACGAAACACAGCTCTTTCACTATCCCAGGATAAGGTGGAAGCCTCGATCAATTTGTTGTTTGGTTCAATATCTAGCAGGGAAGGCAAGTTACCCAGGTACTTTTTCACATGCTTCTTGTCACTTGAGGAAAGATCCTCCCACCAATCTAGCAACAATGGAGGGATATTGCTAACCATACCAAATTTGGGGACCTCGTGCCTCATTTTCTACAAAACAAAAGGGTTAGGCCTTACCCCTACCAGACTCGACTATTTATGCATTTATGGCTAGCATATCGGCATTTACTCCTCCAAATTAATGCATAGAACGTGGTTGTGTCCGTTGGGATTATGGAAAACCTGATGGACTTTGGATAAGGCTTATCTTAAAGGATCATTATGTGGACAACATAACTGATCCAACTAGGTTTGACCATGATGCATGTACAATTTAAATAGAGTAAGGTTTCTATGAGGTTTTAGACCGGTACCCTCAAGCGGACAACTTAAGGGGGAAGGCACAGAACCGTCGACTGCACCGTTGATTGACTGGTTTTATCGCAAATAAGCCTTTCCGAATTTAAGAGTAATAAATAGGAAGAGTGCAACCACTCATTAAAGCATTGCTATAGGATTTGAGACGCACGAGTGGAATATGATGTGGAGCATGATTTATGTTGCAGTTAATACATGTAGGCAAGTATTTTCACGTAGGAAAATATAAATACAACATTTAAATAATTTAAAAGATAGTTACAGAAAAAGGAAAACAAAGAGACAAGTCAGTTTTTAGGGTAATAAAGAAATCATAAATGCTTGAAAAAAATAGACAGTTAGATTCAGATAAGGGAGCAGGGTACAGGATAAGCATGCTTGGACTAATTTGTAAAAGACAAGTTCGTTATGGTAAGAGCCTAAAAATATCCCCAGCAGAGTCATCATGCTGTCACGCCCCGTTTTTCCCTCCCTTTTTTGACGGGTAAGAGGTTCAGGTTTCGATATTCACGGGGTGTAATGACTCATTTCCTTTTGGAAATTGGGTATTTGAAGAGTCGCCACCTAACGGGTTGTGGTGCGTTAGGGTACCTAGATCGATTAACTCTAAGTTGGTTTGCATTACCAGAGATTAGGGTAAGAGCTCGAAGTAACCTCGAGAGGAAGGTGTTAGGCACCCCTCTTGGTCCACAACTGTGGGTCCCGGCCAAACTTATATTTACAAATTAGTCCATATAAACAGATGAATCAAATAAGTTGCAAGTAAAGCACGTTAGATAACTCAAATGGCAAGATAAAGGTTTGAACAAGCTTAAATAGAGAGAGGATTTGCTAAAGAGGAGTCCTAGGTTGTTTATCCTATAGGATCACCCCACACAATTTCCGGTAAACACTCCTCAATGAGGGGCTACATGTGACATTAACGCGTAGTCATCATATCCCATGTCTACCCTTCCCATCCCCTTATTGGTCATGCAAAGCGAGTGTTTGGTCATTGATTCCTATTGTGTGCTGCTACCCGTCCCTTCTTAATGGTCCCGAAGGGGATTAGGACCTCTACTTATAGGTAGTTTTAGACATACCCATAAGGTTTAGAAAGGCGAAAACTCTAAAGTGATAGTCAAAACATTTAGGATTTTTACACATAATGAGAGCAAATAAGAGGCTCACAGTTTCCTCCTCAAGTAAACATACAAGCAGCACGACTCAAACATAAGGTCCTTATTAATTAATGTCCTAAAATAGGATATCTAAGTGAATATACAGAAACAGACAAAAACTTTTATACCCAAAAGTTATAACCTAGTAGTTGCTTAGGGACTCTTTTTTTAAAAAGCTTATTAGGATCAGAAACGTTAAACGACAGAAACAACTTCAGGGAAATGCAGTTTTTTTTTTTTTGAAAACACCCTAAGGCTTGCCTATATACAGTACTGGTATCTATGTTAATGCATAAACAAATAGGTTTTTCTAAATAGACTCATTTAATACCTATAGGCATGATATCTAATGAGATTGAGGCAATTGTGAAAGAGCTTGTTTCAGGAAATGTTTAACACTTAATAAGACCAGTTTTAAAAAATGAACTAGGCGTAATGAAATTGATTTATTGGGCCAAACTAAATTATCAGACAGTACTGCGAGTAGAATCCCTATAGGCATGATGTCTAGGTGGATTACTAATTTTAATCGATTTGCAGCAACATACAGGAATGCTCATTAAAACTGAATTGGAATTGAGTCTTATAGGCATGGCATCTACTGATTTAAAACATGATTGTTTGGAACCTATAAACATGGTTTCTAACATGACAAAATGCAGAACCTTAGGAACATGATTTCTACTTGATGCAAAGGAAATTAGAAATGAGATCCTATAAGCATGATTTCTATTAGGCAAAGCAATCAGTTTTAAAAGAATAAAACCCTATGAGCATGTTTTCTATTGAGTAAGTAGTCAGACTTCAAAAATAAGATCCTAAGAGCAGGATTTCTACCCATATTACCCCATAAAGTATACATCTACCCACCATTTTACTAAATACCCCAAATATCTGTTTACAAATTATTATAGGCCAATGAATGAATTACATAAGTAAAATCAAGAAGATATTCTATAGGGAGCCTGCAATTAGGCCCAAGTTTCCCCAAAACCTCCAATGGTCTCATAAGCCTCAATTCCATAGACAAATCAGAGTCTAGGTGCATCAAAGTTCCCTAAGGGTCTCAAGGACCCTGGGCAATGCTTACACCTAGACTTAGCAACCAAGAATTAAACCAGTTCAGTGTGGAAAGGCCAGCCTCAGTATGCTACAGTTCACAGGGCTCTCAAGAGGATCCCAAGGCAGTACACATACTAGAGGGGGAAGAACTTATTGACTAAAAGTAAAAGTGGGAGTGCAGGACACAAGTTGAAAAAGGTTTATTAAGGACTAGATCAGAAAGTCTATTTTTGAACGCAATTAGTAAAGAAACAGAGATTGTTTGAAAAGAAGTTGGAGTAGTGAACAAAGCTCAAACACCTTAAGATAGGATCACAAACAGCTAGTCTACAGAATCCAAATGAATTCAGTAGTCACACAGGGGTCAAGGGGTTTGGGACACATAGACATTTGACTGTAAACACATAACCCAACAAGGGTCTTAGGATTAGTTTGGACATGCTCAAAAATAGTTGACACTGGCATAATCACGAACCAGTCAGGAAGAACACAAACACATAGATAGGGATAGAGATTTGGGGATTCATACAATGGTAAGTACACAGTAAGTAAAAGACAATTGACAAGGCATGATTTGAAACACACATAAGGGAATACATTAATCTAAAGGGAAAGGGAGACATAACAACATGTTGATGATGTAACTTAACTACAAGTTTCACAACAGAACCACAAGTAGAAGCAGACTAGAAATAAGAGAAACTAAAACAATAAGAGAAGCATGTTGTTGTTGAGGCTTTAAATTAAAACTAGGACATACTAGTAAAGAGAGAAGTAAGCAGAATGAAAGAACAAGAGAGCACAAATGATTAGCCTTGGCTTGCAGCCGGCTAATAGCAGCAAATAGCACAAGAGAGAGGGGGAGAGAAGAGATTTTTAGTAAGAGAGGTAGTTTTTGAAAACCAAATGTTCATGTCTATTAATGAAAGACTTAGGGTATTTATAGTTTTGAAAATAGGCAGAAAATAAGGTAACAAGTAAAGGTTTAGTACAATCATGGAAGTAATCACAATTAGAATCCAATTAATACAAGTACTCCCCTTTAATCAAGGAATCACAGTTTAAACGGATACCAATAGGGATAACCAAGGAAAGAAAATCAATTGAGAAAGACTGATTTTTACCATATAAGGGGTAGTAAAAGTATAAAGCATATGATTGGGTCTAAGTACAGAATATACCAATTAAGGAAAGGATTCAGTAAGAATGAAGTATCACAACAAATAAGGAAATGGAATCAATCAATTTAAACAGACGAGTAGAATTTTAGGGTTTTGAAAGGAAATCTTGCAATCAAACCATAAATTAAGGAAATCAGAATCAATCAAGAGGGAGTCATGATTTTATACTTCAACATATAAATAGAGGGGAACGAACAAGCGTAGCAATCGGCAAGGTCAGCCATATCGACAGAAAGAAGCAAGAGATGAACAAACAAAATGAACACAATCATACAGAAGTGACATGAGTAGGCTAAAGACTCAGTAGAAAACTCATTCGAAGCATGGTAACCAACAGAAACTTAACAAAATCAGGTAATCATGCTAACACACAGAACCAAAGCAAAGAAGATCTAGAAAAATTAGGGCTTTTTAATAGAGTCGAGTTAAAAGGCAGTAGGAACATAAGATCAGTCAAAATAAGCAAGGAAAGAGGTTTAATCATAAAGAAAAATTGGTTAAAACAAGTGTAGAAGAAACTCCGAGAAACCCTAATTTTTAAAGAAAGTAAAACGGTTTAAAGTTGAGGGTATTTCAGAAGAAGTTCGAGGATAGTGCAAAACATAGGAAGAAATAGACTCAAAGCATAAAATAGCACAGATCTGAGAGATTCAGATGAGAGTTAGGGTTTCAAAGGAAACTCATATAGAAACAAAAGAACTTGTTGTAAACTTCACCGATCGTAACATATAAGGTGTGATTTTGCGCAAAATCACACCGGAGAAACCATGAATAATATAAACAGAAACCCTAGATCCAAATCGGCATGGCCAAGAACCCTTGAAGGCCTTAGAGATGATGAGCAAGGCGGTGGAGTGACCATTAGAGGCTTGGGGTTGAAAGGTAGTCGCCGGAGATGACCGGAGAAGGAGGCGGTGGTTGAAGAATGATAAGGGTTAGGTTGAGAGAGAAGGGAGACGAGAGCATCTGAAGGCAGCAGAGGTTTTGAAATGAGTAGGGTTAGGGGTCGTTTAGGAATTAAAAAATAAAGGGTGTGTGTGGACCATTGATCTAGGAGATCAACGGTCAGGATTCAACTGGGTAGGTGGGTTCCGGGTTTGGGTAAGGGTTTATAGGGTCTGGGTTGGGTAATTTAATAGAAAATTGGGCTAAGGATTGGGTCCGATTTGGGCTACAATTGAAAGACAAATCTGGCTATTATTTAAATAGCCACTTTTCCTATTTTAATTTATAATAAATAATAGGTAATTTCTGGAAAATAATTTAATGTGCCAAAATAATTTAAATACATATTTAATATTTTAAAAATATAGGGACCAATTTTACGCATATAAAATAAAATTATAACTTAAAATGGGCTAACATTGCAATTATATGCAATTTAGCTTTAAAAAATACTAAATGTAATGCATAAAAATTAAATTAGCTATATTTTGGTATAAGTATAGAAATTAAATGAATAAATTATTATAATGATAATTTAGGAAATAATTATTGGGGATTTTATGGATAAAAGGGGAGAAAATAAATCAATTTAAATCCTTAAAATTATGGAAAATTTTATAAAAACCTTGTGCATGCTTATATATGCATATATATGTTATTTTGAAGGCATTTATGCATATTTAAAATATATATATATAGGGAAAAATTGGGTATCAACAGAAAGCGCATTGTAACAACAACATACAAGATAAAGACATAGCTATAATAGTACAGGCCAAAGGGAAAACACAGAGATAACTACATAAGGAACCCAAACATAGGGTATCATATGAAGCAACAAACACTAATGGAAACTAAAGTAAAGGCATGTAAGTGCTTAATGAATGAGTAATCATAACAGAAATCCAACTTCCTTTCTTTTCTGCATGGTAATAATCAACAAAACAATCTTATTTCAAACCGCACTGAAATACTCATTGTGCCCTCATCATACCAACCGCATGAAAATACAAATCTTGCAAAACATATCCCTAAGGCTCCAATCATCATCTCTTAATATGAATAAATAAACTCAAGTAACATAACAATAACATGTATATATATAGATTCCCTATACTAAGATCAAGTTAAGTATATAAACGATTATAGAAAATGGCACATTAAATCCCTTTTAAGATGTCTTATGTTCTATCATGATTTCTATCACAGATAATTGAGTTTACTAATCATAGAGTTAAATGAAACATAGGTTAAGAAATCATCAAGTTCACCAAAGGTACATAGAAGCACATAATTCCCCCTCGTGAGCATGGAAACCCTAGCACATGCATATATGCTCGTCACCTCGTATATGCATCACCCCAACATTTAGCAAATAATATCAGATAGTAGGAAAAATCTCCCCAACAAATCTAGGAAAGACACGTACCTCAAACAAGTCAAATCGGTATACTAGAAGCGCCACCTCACTCAAATCGACTTTCAAACGGGTCAAAACTAGCCAAAAGTAACTGAAAATCATCAAATAATGCCATAGGAAGCAAATTGTCACGACCCAAGTTCTCCCTCCGTGGACTGTCGTGACGGCACCTAGTCTCTACGATTAGGTAAGCCTAATAATTTGCGAAAAAGGGAATTTAAGGTACAACTAGCCATCTAACAGGTAATTATAGATAAAGTGTTTAAAATGTCGCTCAGCATATACAATAATAGCAATCTCTCGACCAATAATAACACTCTCAAAACCCAGAATCTCATGAATCACAAACTAGAGAAAATACATAGTGTTCTAACTCCATAAGTCTACCTGAAAGTAATTACAGAAGGTCTATAGCTAAAAGGGAGAATAGAGAGGGACTTCTCAGTCTGCGGACGTAGCAGATATTCCTCGAAATCTCTGAAATCGTCTCGCCTCACTGATAGTATAGCTGAGCAGAAGAACCTGGATCTGCACATGAAAAATATGTGCAGGAAAGGGCATGAGTACATTACAGCGGTACTCAGTAAGTGCCAAGCCTAACCTCGGTCGAGTAGTGACGAGGAAGATCGGGGCCCTACTGGTTATATACATATCACAAGGTAAAACAGAATGAAATGTGATAGTATAATTAAAATACTAACAGTCGATAAAGAATAAAATCACAGAAAGAATATAACTAAATACACAGAGATAGCAAGAGGGGATCTCCCAGGATATCGTCTCGTAGTCCCAAACGTAAATGTGTAGAGGATCTCCTGGATACCGTCCCGTAGTCCGAATCATAAATATACAGGGGAATCCCCTGGAATACCAATCATAGTCCCAAAATAAATATCCAGTACAGGGGATCTCCCGGGATCTCGTCCCGAAGTCCCAATTATAAATGTGCGGGGGGATCTCCCGAAATACCAATCCGTAGTCCCAAAGTAAACATGTAGGGGGATCTACTAAAATACTAATCTGTAGTCCCAAAATAAATACGCAACAGTCTTAAGAAGGAAATCTACAGTTCTATTCGAAAATAAATAGGAATTTCTACTCTAAACATGTTGCACAGAATCCAAGTAAGCAGTTAAAGCAGTTGAGGCAATTAGGTCACATAAACGTGCTTTTCCTAAGCTAAACAGGAGGCTTCAAGTACAAGTATTGCTCAATTAAAAGAAAATACAGATATTTACTTAATGAAAACGAGGTTTTTCAACAATTAGCACGTGTGCGCACTCGTCACCTCATGTACACGGCACTCATATAACAACAGTACCAAAATCCTAAGGGGAGTTCCCCCACATAAGGTTAGGCAAGCCACTTACCTCGAACCAGCTCAAAATCAATCCGAAATCATGCTCTTGCCACGAGTATCCAACTCCGAGTGGCCCAAATCTAATCAAATCAATTTCATAAAGTAAATATAACTACAAACAACGAATTTAGCTAAAGGAATCGAAGCTAAGGTAAGAAAATAGAAAAACGTACAAAAATCCTCCTCGGGCCCACGTCTCGAAATCGGGTAAAAGTTACCAATTTAGAACACCCATTCACTCACGAGAACACTTGTCCAAAATTCACTCAATTCTGACAACTAAAACCCAATCAAAATTGAAAAACTTGGTTGGGGAACTTTTCTCAATTCTTCCCAATTTTTCATCCCAAATCCGAAATTAAATGACAAAACTAAGCTTAGATTAAATTTTATATAATAAAAAAGGAGTTAGGAATCAATATCCACTGATCTTTTCTTCAAAAACCCCACAAAATTGCCTTCCACCGAGCCCTAATTTGATTTTTTAAGTTATGAATTTCAAACCCTTGACTTCTCTATTTCTGCCCAGTGAAATTCGCATCTGCGGTCATGGGGCCGCATCTGCGGTCATGGAGCACAAGGCCAAACTCGATTATGCGGATACCAAGCCATTTTGGTGGCGCCTCACCTGCGTTCCCACATACGCAGGTGTGGTTATAGTAGGTTCAGCAATATCAGCAAATGCTTAAGTCCAATTCAACTTTCACTAAGCATCTGAAACTCACCCGAGGCCCCCGAGACCTCAACCAAACATACCAACAAATCCTAAAATATCATACGGACTCAGTCCAACTCTCAAATCACATCAAACAATGCTAAAACCATGAATCACCCTCCAATCCAAGCCTAATGAACTTGAAATCTCAAGAGTTCTACAACTGATGCCCAAACCATGTCCGATTGACCCCAGATTTTGCACACAAGTCACATTCAACACTACGGAGCTATTCCAACTTTCGAAATCGGATTATGACCCCGATATCAAAATTTTACTATCTCTTTGGAAACTTCAAAAATTCAACTTTCGGCATTTCCAGCCTAAATAAGCTACAGACCTCCAAAACAAAATCCGAACATGCCCCTAAGCCCGAAATCACTCAACGAAGCTCCATTCTAAGACTGTCTTCATACTGTTCCGACAACGGTCTAAATTCTAAAGCTTAAGCTCTCATTTAGGGACTAAGTGTCCCAAAACACTCCGAAACTCAAAACGAAACTTCCCGGCAACTCACAATAGTAGAAACAAACATGGGGAAAGCAGTTAATAGGGGATTAGGGCGTTAATTCTCAAAACAATCGGCCGGGTCGTTACATCCTCGCCCCTTAAAACATTCATTCGTCCTCGACCGAGCATAGATACATACCTGAAGTGGTGAAAAAATGAGGGTAACGGCTGCGCATATCCTGCTTAGTCTCCCAAGTCGCCTCCTCAATCAGTTGACCCTGCAACTGAACCTTCATAGATGCAATGTTCTTTGACCTCAGCTTTCAAACCTGCCTGTCCAATATCGCTACTGGCTCCTCAACATAGGATAGATTCTTGTCCAACTAGATTGAACTGAAATCCAACACGTGCGACGGATCACCGTGATATCTCCGGAGCATCAAAATATGAAATACCGGATGAACTCCTGCCAAGATGGGAGGTAAGTCAAGCTCATAAGCAACCTCCCCAACGCGTCACAGTACCTCAAAAGGACCAATATACCTCAGACTCAATTTCCCCTTCTTCCCAAATCTCATAATACACTTCATATGCGAAACCCAAAGCAAGACCCGCTCTCCAACCATATAGGAAACATCATGAACCTTCTGATCCGCATAACTCTTCTCTCTGGACTGGGATGTATGGAGTCTATCCTGAATCACCTTAACCTTCTCCAAGGAATGCTGAACCAAGTCTGTGCCCAATAATCTCGCCTTATCCGGCTCAAACCAACCCACCAGGGATCTACACTGCCTACCATACAAAGCCTCATACGGTGCAATCTAAATGCTGGACTGATAACTGTTGTTGTAGGCAAACTCTACCAGTGGCAAGAACTGATCCCAAGAACCTCCAAACTCTATCACACACATACGGAGCATATCCTCAACAATCTGAATAGTGCGCTCGGACTGTCCGTCCGTCTGGGGGTAAAATGTTGTGCTCAACTCCACCCGAGTACCCAACTCTTGTTGTACGGCCCTCCAGAATTGTGATGTGAACTGAGTACCTCTATCTGAAATGATGGAAACTAGAATACCATGCAGACGAACAATCTCTCGGATATTAATCTCTTCCAACCGCTCTGAAGAATAGGTAGTACACACAGGAATGAAGTGCGCAGACTTGGTCAGCCGATCCACAATCACCCAAATGGCATCGAACTTCCTCAAAGTCCGTGGAAGTCCAACTACGAAGTTCATGGTGATCCACTCCCACTTCCACTCTGAAATCTCTATCTGCTGAAGCAAACCACCCAGTCTCTGGTGCTCATACTTTACCTGCTGACAATTGAGGCACCGAGTTACAAACCCAATTATATCTTCCTTCATCCGCCTCCACCAATAGTATTGTCTCAAATCTTGGTACATCTTCACCGCACCCGGATGGATGGAACACCGCGAACTGTGGCCCTCCTCTAGAATCATCTCTTGAAGCCCATCAACATTGGGTACACATATCCGACCCTGCATCCTCAATACCCCATCATCACCAATGGTCACATCTCTAGCATCACCATGCAGAACCTTGTCCTTGAGGAAAAGCAAATGAGGGTCATCAAACTGATGCTCTCTAATACGATCCAACAAGGAAGACCCAGAAACCACACAAACTATAACCCGACTGGGCTCCGAAAGATCCAATCGCATAAATTGGCTGGCTAAGGCCTGAACATCCATTTCCATGGGCCTCTCCGTTGCTGGTAAATAATCCAAACTCCCTAAGCTCTCCGCCTGGCGACTCAAAGCATCGGCCACCACATTAGCCTTGTCCCGGTGATACAAGATAGTGATATCATAGTCCTTCAGCAGCTCTAACTACCTCCTCTGGCGCAAATTAAGGTCCTTTTGCTTGAACAGATGCTGCAAACTTCGGTGATCAGTATAAATCTCACAAGGAACACCGTACAAATAATGACGCTAGATCTTCAAGGCGTGAACAATAGCAACTAACTCGAGATCATGGATAGGATAATTCTTCTCATGTACCTTCAACTGTCTAGACATGTAGGCAATCATCCTATCATCTTGCATCAATACCACTCCAAGGCCAATCCTCGAGGCATCACAATAGTTAGTATAAGACCCCGAACCTATAGGTAAGCTATAGTCAAAGCTATCTTGAGCTTCTAAAAGCTCTCCTCACACTCATCCGTCCACCTTAACGGAGCACCCTTCTAGGTCAGCCTGGTCATAGGTGTTGCGATAGATGAAAATCCCTCAACAAATCGACGGTACTAACCTGCCAAGCCAAGAAAACTATGGATCTCTATAGCTGAGGATGGTCTGGGCCAACTCTGATTTGCTTCCACTTTCTTCGGATCCACCTTGATCCCTTAATTCGATACCACGTGACCCAAGAATGCCACGGAATCCAACCAAAATTCACATTTCGAGAACTTTGCATATAATTTCTTTTCTCTCAAAGTCGGAAGCACTGTCCTCAGGTGCTGCTCATGATCTTCCCGACTCCGGTAGTATACCAAAATATCATCAATAAAGACAATGACGAACGAGTCAAGATATGGACGGAATACGATGTGCATCAAATGCATAAATGTTCTTGGGGCATTGGTCAACCCAAATGATATAACAAGGAACTCGTAATGACCATACCGAGTCCTGAAAACAATCTTCGGGATATATGGCTCCCGAATCTTCAACTGATGATAAGCTGAATGCAAGTCAATCTTAGAAAACACTCGTGTACCCTGTAACTTGTCAAACAGATCATCAATACAAGGCAAAGGATATCAGTTCTTCACTGTAACTTTGTTCAACTGGTGATAATTAATGCACATATGCATAGAACCATCATTTTTCTTCACAAACAAGATAGGAGCACCCCAAGGTGATACACTGGGCTGAATAAATCCCTTATCAAGAAATTTATGTAACTGATCCTTCAACTCGGGAAGGGCTATACGATAAAGAGGAACAGAAATGGGCTGAGTGCCCGGCAACAAATCAATGTCGAAATTAATGTCTCTGTCGGGTGGCATACCCGTAAGATCAGCTGGAAACACATCACGGAAATCCCGTACTACTGGGACTGAATCAACTATAGGGGTATCAATACTAACATCTCTCATATAAGCTAGATACGCTTCACACCCCTTCTCAACCATTCGCTAAGCCTTAAGGAATGAAATAACTCTATTGGGAGTGTGATATAAAGCACCCCTCCACTCTACTCACGGTATACCTAGCATAGCCAGCATCACGGTTTTGGCGTGACAACAAAGAATAGCATAATGGGGTGACAACCAGTCCATGCCCAAAATAACATCAAAATCTACCATGTTGAGCAAAAATAAGTCGGCTCTAGTCTCAAAACCACTAAGAGCAATCAAACACGACTGATAAATGTGGTCTACAATAAGAGAATTTCCCACAAAAGTAGAAACATAAACATAGGAACTCAAAGAATCCCGAGATACGCCCAAATGTGGGACAAAATAAGAGGACACATAAGAATAAGTAGAGCCTGGATTGAATAGAACCGATGCATCTCTATGACAAACCAAGACAATACATGTGATGACAGAATCGGAGGCGACAGCCTCATTATGAGCAGGAAGGGCATAGTATCTAGCCTGGCCTCCCCCTCTAGGGAGACCGCTACCTCCCCGGCCTCCACCTCTAGCTGGCTGGCAGGTGGGGTTGCAATTAGTGTTGTGATCATAGCCTGGGAACTCTGCATAGTATGTTGTGGCTGAGAAGTCTGTGGAGGTGCACCCCTCCTAAGTCTGGGGCAATCTCTCACCATATAGCGTGTGTTACTACATTCAAAACAAGCTCTGGGAGGACGTGGCGGTTGTGACTGGATAGAGCCAGGTCTGCTGGACTGACCACTGAAGGTACCCCGTGCAGGAGGCGCACTAGATACTAGAGGTGCATAATAAGGCTCCTGAGGTCTAGGAGGAGCTGGAATACCACTGGCTACTGAAAGAGCTGAATGAACGGGGCGACTCATATAACCCCTATCATGACAAACTACAGCTGGAGCACGGGCACCAGAATAATGGCCCGACTCTCGAGACCTCTTGGCCTCCCTCTCCTCTCTATCTCGAGCAAACATGCCCTCTACTCTACTAGCAATGCTCACCACCTGCTGATAAGAAATATCTATCTCCAACTCCCGAGCCATGTTGGACCTGATGCTGGGAATGAGTCCCTCAATAACCAGCAAACTCTCTCACGACCTGTAGAAAACAAGGTCGGTGCATGCCTAGCCAAGTTAGAGAAACGGACAGTATACTCCGAAACAGTCATAGTACACTAGCGCAAATGCTCAAACTCTATACACCATGAGTCTTTGAGGCTCTAAGGAATATACTCTCTCAAAAACATATATGAAAACTGGGTCCATGTAAGGGAAGCTGCCTCAGCTGGACAGTCCAACTCAAAAATACGCCACCACTGATAGGCTGCTCCTCAAAGCTGGAAGGCAATGAAAGAAACCCCACTCGATCTTGATATACCCATAGTGCGGAGGATACGGTAGCACTCCTATAGAAATCCCAGAGCATCATCTGATGCAAGACCACTGAATGTATGAGGCTTGTACTTCTTGAATCTATCAAGCCTCTGATGCTCATCCTCCGAAGTTGTTGCCCTGTCCTCGGGCTGAACTGGGGCTATAGGCGGTACCGGTATAACTTCTAGGATCTGATCAACCTGGACCAACCACTCTGGGGTTCGGGCAGCGGGAGTCTGTGCTCCTCCCCCGGCCTTGGATGTGGCTGTAGCAAGGGGAATCAACCCTGCCTGAGCTAGAGTGGTGTACATGCTCACGAATAATACAAGGGTCTCCTGAAGAGCTGGAGTAGTAGTATCAGTAGGCGTATCAGGTGTTTGGGCTCCGACTAGAGCTGCTGGTGGCTCCTCTATGGTAGCTTGCGCGGGTGCTCTAGCTGCACCACATGAGTGTCCTCGACCTCTACCCTGGCCCCGACCTCTAGCGGGGGGTGCGGGTGCCTGGTCATCTCCGACAACACGTGTCCTCACCATCTGTGAGAGAATAGAAGATAGAGGTTTAGAGTTTTGATATCAAAAATCTCGCACGACAAGGAATCAATTGAAGTGGAATTTTCCAAACAGTTACATAACCTCTCGTAAATAAGTACAGACGTCTCCGTACCGACCCGCGAGACTCTAATAAATCGGCTTGTGATTCATAACTCATATGAACCAAGAGCTTTGATACCAACTGGTCATGACCCAAGTTCTCCCTCCGTGAACTGTTGTGATGGCACCTAGTCTCTACGACTAGGTAAGCCTAACAATTTGCGGAAAAAGGAATTTAAGGCACAACTAGCCATCTAACAGTTAATTATAGATAAAGTGTTTAAAATGCCGCTCGGCATATACAATAATAACACTTTCTCAACCAATAATAACACTCCCAAAACCTGGAATCTCATAAATCACAAACTAGAGAAAATGCATAGTGTTCTAACTCCAAAAGTCTAACAGAAAGTAATTATAGAAGGTCTATAGTTAAAAGGGAGTTAGAGAGGGACTTCTCGGTCTGCGGATGCAGCAGATATACCTCGAAGTCTCTAAAATAGCCTCGCCTCACTGATAATATGGTTGAGCAAAAGAACCTAGATCTGCACACGAAAAACATGTGCAGGAAAGGGCATGAGTACACCACAGCGGTACCCAGTAAGTGTCAAGCCTAACCTCGGTCGAGTAGTGACGAGAAAGGTCAGGGCCCTGCTGGTTATATACATATAACAAGGTAAAACAGAATGAAATGTGATAGTATAATTAAAATACTAATAGTCGATAAAGCATAAAATCACAGAAAGAATGTAACTCAATACACAGAGATAGGAACAGGGAATCTCCCAGGATATCGTCTCATAGTCCCAAACGTAAATATGCAAAGGATCTCCCGGGATATCGTCTCGTAGTCCGAATCATAAATATACAGGGGAATCCCCCGGAATACCAATCCATAGTCCCAAAGTAAATATCCAGTGCAGGGGGATCTCCCGGAATCTTGCCCATAGTCCCAATTATAAATGTGCGGGGAGATCTCCCGAAATACCGATTCGTAGTCCCAAAATAAATACACAACAGTCTTAAGAAGGAAATCTACAATTTTATTTGAGAATAAATAGGAATTTCTACTCTAAACATGCTGCATAGAATCCAAGTAAGCAATTAAAGTAGTTGAGGCAATTAGATCACATAATCCTGTTTTTCCTAAGCTAAACAGGAGGCTTCAAGTACAAATATTTCTCAATTAAAAGAAAACACAGATATTTACTTAATGAAAACGGGGTTTTTCAACAATTAGCATGTGTACGCACTCGTCACATCACGTACACGACACTCATATAACAACAGTACCAAAAGCCTAAGGGGAGTTCCCCCACACAAGGTTAGGCAAGCCACTTACCTCGAACCAGCTCAAAATCAATCTGAAATCACGCTCTTGCCACGAGTATCCAACTCCGAGTTGCCCAAATTTAATCAAATCAATTTCATAATGTAAATATAACTACAAACAAGGAATTTAGCAAAAGGAATCGAAGTTGAGGTAAGAAAATAGAAAACGCCCAAAAATCCTCCCTGGGCCCACGTCTCATAATCGGGTAAAAGTTACCAATTAAGAACACTCATTCACTCACGAGAACACTTGTCCAAAAATCACTCAATTCCGACAAGTAAACCTAATCAAAATCCAAAAACTTGGTTGGGGAACTTTTCTCAATTCTTCCCAGTATTTCACCCCAAATCCGAAATTTAATGACAAATCTAAGCTTAGATTAATGGGATATAATCAAAAATGAGTTAGGAATCAATATCCACTGATCTTCTCTTCAAAAACCCCACAAAATCGCCTTCCACCAAGCTCCAATTTGATTTTTGAAGTTATGAATTTCAAACCCTCGATTTCTCTATTTTTGCCTAGCGAAATCCGCTTTTGCGGTCATGGGGCTGAATCTGCGGTCCCGCACCTGCGGGAAAAGCATCACAGGTGCAAAATGCACTTATCCGGGCTGGGGCCGCATCTGCGATCATTGGGTCGCATTTGCGGTCCTGCATCTGCGGTTTCCCAGCCGCATCTGCGGTCCCTGGAGCATAAGGCCAAACTCACTTATGCGGCTACCAGGCCACTTTTGCGGCGCCGCACTTGCGTTCCCACATACGCAGGTGCGGTTATAGCAGGTTCAGCAATATCAGCAAATGCTTAAGTCCAATTCAACTTCCGTTAAGCCTCTGAAACTCACTCGAGGCCACCGGGACCTCAACCAAACATACCATCCAATCCTAAAACATCATACGGACTTATTCCAACTCTCACATCACATCAAACAATGCTAAAACCACGAATCACCCTCCAATCCAAGCCTAATGAATGTGAAATCTCAAGAATTCTACAACCGATGCTGAAACCAAGCAAACCATGTCCGATTGACCCCAGATTTTGCACACAAGTCACATTCAACACTATGGAGCTATTCCAACTTTCAGAATATGATTCCGACCTCGATATCAAAATTTCACTATCGATCCGTAAACTTCAAAAATTCAACTTTCGGCATTTCCAAACTAAATAAGCTACAGACCTCCAAAACACAATCTGAACACGCTCTTAAGCCCGAAATCACTCAACGGAGCTAACGAAATTGACGAAATTCTATTCCGAGGCCGTCTTCGCACTGTTCCAACTACGGTCCAAATTTTAAAGCTTAAGCTCTCAATTAGGGACTAAGTGTCCCAAAACACTTCAAAACCCAAAACAAATCTTCCCGGCAACTCACAATAGCAGAAACAAACATAGGGAAAGCAGTTAATAGGAAATCGGGGTGTAAACTCTCAAAATGATCGGCCGGGTTGTTACACAAATCCAAACTATAAAGGTCAAATCTTTAATCAAATACTCAATGTCAAGAAAAAAGGTCAGCCTGAGCCCGTGCTCTAGAATCTGACAAAACTAACAAATACCGACAACCCATTCGAATACGAGTCCAGCCATACTAATTTCATTCAAATCCGACTCTGAATCAACATTCAAATCTCACATATTTACATTAGAAAAGTTTAGACAAAAATCCCAATTTTTCTTTTAAATTCATCAATCAAATGCCAAAATTGAAGATAGAATCATGTAATGTAATTAAATTCACGTATAAAATACTTACCCAATCCATGTGGTGAAAATCCCCTCCAAAATTGCCCAAATTCGGGCTCCCCAATGCAAAATGTAATAAAATGAGCTTAATATCCGAAATAAAGTACTTATATGCATTGCTCAGTGGTACCCTACACGATCGCGGTTGTACCCTTGCGATAGTGATGCATAAAATCCCACTTCAACAATTTACACTATGCATTCGCGGCATAATCCTCGCGAACGTGATGAACACATCAGCCAGACCTTCGCGAACACGGTCAAACCTATGTGAAGAAGAACTCTTCATGACTGCCCAGCCTAGCTACGCTACGCGAACGCATAGGCCTTGTTGAGAACGTGATGGATACCATCCCTAACACTATGCAAATGCGAATACAGCGATGCGAACGTGAAGAAGAAATGAAGTTCCAGAAATCAACAAAACCAACAAAACTAACATGGCCCAAAATGGTCTGAAACTCACTTGAGCCCCCCCCCCCGGTCCCTGTCCGAACAAACTAACAAATCCCAAAACATAATACGGACCTACTCGATGCCTCAAATCTTGCATAACAACATCAAAATCACGAATTGCACCTCAAATTAAACGTATTGAACCTTTGAACTTTCAACCTCCAAAACTCGTGTCGAACCATATCAAATCAACTCATAATGGCCTTAAATTTTGCATACTAGTTCCAAATGACATAACAATCCTATTTCAACTCTTGGAACTAAAATTTGAATTCGATATCATCAAAGTCAACTCCTGGTCAAACTTATGAGCATTTCATACCTTCTAATAGCCGATTTTCTCCAGATAGTGTCGCAACCTGCTAGAAATATCCAAATGCAAATCTGGGCAGACGTCCAAGTCCAAAATTACCACCCAGACCTACCGGAACCACTACAACTCTAATACGAGATCAAATATGCAAAAGTCAAACATGGTCAACTCTATCAACGTCAAGATTTTCAAATGAGAATCATCATTCTAAATCAATCCCGAACCACTCAAAAACCAACGTCGATGTTACAAGCAAGTCATAATATACCATACGAAGCTACTCATGATCTCAAACTGGCAAATTGAATGCAAATGCTCAAAATAATTGTTGGAGTCGTTACAATTAGAGGCGGAGTTAATCACTACAAAAGCGTAAGAATCTGGAAGCGTAGTTAGTTCTTCAATAAGGTATGTAAGGCAACTTTCTTTCTTGGCGTGATTTGATTTAAGCTTCTCGTTCTGAAGTATCTCTATATTGTTAGACTAAATTGTCCTAAACTATTCTTGATAATGTTGCTCCTGTTTTTGTACATTCTTTGTATGAGGCATTTCTTTCAAGCCTGATATGTTCCCGAAAATTGTCTTAAGGTGAAAAAATGTGATTTGTTCTGAGTTTAATCTTTATGTACCCTAATATTGATCATGCATTGATATAATATATATATATATATATAACTATACTTATAACTTTACCAAGATGTGCTATAGTCGGCTGGGTATGATACTTATTGTGCAACCACTTATCAGTTGGGTACGATGATGTGTGATGTGAGGCTACTGAGTCCTCTTGCCACCGAATACGCCGAGTTCTCTTGAGGTTGGGTACGGTCAAGATCTCCCGAGGTCGGGTACGATCGAGTCCTCTAAGAGTTCGGGTATGGAGTGATGTGATATGAGATATTATCGAGCCCTATGTGGCCAGTTACAGATGAGTCCTCTTGAGGCCGGTAACGCCGAGTTCTATTTAGACCGGGTATAGCCGAGACCTTCTAAGGTCGGGGTCGATGTGATAAAATCATAAGACTTAACCGAGTCCTCTATGAGGCCGGGTACGATATGAAATGACATCCTCCAAAGAGTGACTAAGTAATATTATATTATATTATATTTAATGCACAACCCCAATAAATGGCTTAACTTTTACATAACTTGCATACATTTATAAATCATGAGTAATGCAGTGTACGCCCTCGGTGGCTTGTCTTCAGTATTTAAGTTAAACTTGTGTATTCATATCTCTCATGGTATGCTTGTGTTTTACATGTATTATTCATCTTACATTCTCGATACATCTTTCATACTGACACCCCTTTCTTCTAGGTGATGTGTTCATGCCCACAGGTACAGATAGACCCGATGAAGTCCCTCCATTATATGGTGTACATTCCAGTTGTTAGTTGTCGTCCTCCACTTCTCTGCTCAAAAGTCGATATATACTGATGTGTATGTTCCAGTCATTTTGGGTATGGTGGGGGCCCTATCCTAATCAAGTTGTACATGTATATATATTTTTGAAACTCTTATAGGCTTGCAAACTAGTGTTTGGGTGCACGCAAAAATTGATTGCAACCTTGTTGGCAACAGTTGTGAATATGAATAAAGTGTTAATGTTTTTCTCACAATCAATTATGATCATTTCAATGTTTATTCGGAGAATTTATTGGCCAGATCATATGTTATAAGATCTAAGTAGGGATGTTGGTTCGAACAGGCCTTCGGGCAATGTGTGTCGGTTGTACCTCCCGAGGTTGGGGTGTGACATTAGAGTACACAAATAAATTGATGGATTAGTGCTATGGCCAAAGAGATTGAGTTTCCTAACAAGTTTAGGCAATACCCAAACTTAGTTATTGTTTCGATAATGGGTAGAGCGCTTGCGAGAGCTGAGGGCAAGGCAAAAGATGTTGTTCTGGTTCATAAAGAGAATTAAATCCAAGGAGAAGATATGTTAATTGTGGCTTGAATTAATTTCTTGTATTTTTAGAAAACCCATAATCTTTATAGGTTTGGGAAACCTAATTTTGATAGATTTGGGAAAGAAAAATTTATTTGGGATCTATATATAGGGGTTGTAGTTGGGATTTGTATGGATTGTATTGTGTTTTTCTTCTCATTTATAATGGAAAAACTCTCTTTGCTTCTGCCCGAGGATTAGGCTTAACCGAACCTCATTAAATCCTTGAGTTATTTTTTCCTTCTCTATTTGCTTTGCGTAGTAGTTAACGCCCAATCTTCTGCAACAAAATTCATGTTTAATTTCTTTATTTTATTAATTTTTGAACAAAAAGAAATTGCTTACTTTGCGTTTAAGTATAACTCGAGTTTCCCGAAGAGGGAAGATCACCTAGTCACATTCCGAAATTCAATGGGCAAAACTCAGATAGATTATCTTCTATACAGGAAATGCGATAAAGGTTTGTGCATTGATTGCAAGGTCATCCCAAGTGAGCACCTCACAACCCTACATAGGCTCCTAGTTATGGACTTGGAGATCAAGAGGAGTAGGAGGAAGAGGGCGGTGTGCAGGTAACCTAAGATCAAGTGGGGTAACTTGACCAAGGACAAAGCTTAAGAATTGGGGGAGAAATTGTTGGCTATGAGGGTCTGGATGAGTCGGGGATAAGACTAGTACGTAGATCACGACTGCGAATTGTATTAGAAAAGCTGGTGGAGAGGTCTTAGGGGTCACGAAGGGTTTTCCTAGGGGTCATAAAGGGAACTGGTGATGGAATGGAGAGATCCAAGGTAAAGTGGAAAACAAGAAATTTGCTTATTTGAAGCTAGTGGAGAGTACAAACGAGGAGCAAAGTTAGCAATTACGGCGGCTAAGAATGCGGCATTTGCTCGTTTGTAGGAGGAGTTCGGGGGCAAAGGCGGGGACAAGAATTTGTATCGGTTGGCCAAGATGAGGGAGAGGAAGTCCTGTGACTTATACCAAGTCAAGTGCATTAAGAATGAGGATGGCAAATTTTTGATGGACTGGGCACTTATTAGAAGATAATAACAGACATACTTCCATAAACTGTTGAACGAGGATGGGGATAGAAGCATTGTGCTGGGTGAGTTGGAGTACTCCGAGAGTTGACGGGATTTTAGGTATTGTAGGCGGATTAAGGTATAGGCGATGCGTAAGATGTACAGAGGTAGAGCGACGGGGCTAGACGAAATTCCGGTAGAATTCTGGAAAAGCACGGACGAGCAGGCTTGGAGTGGATCACTAGGCTATTTATTGTTATTTTCATGACGAAAAAGATGCCCGAAGAATCAAGGTGGAATATGATGGTTTCGTTGTACAAGAACAAGGGTGACATCCAAAATTGCAACGATTATAGGGGTACCAAGCTGTTGAGTCGCACTATGAAGGTTTGGGAGAGGGTGGTGAAGGCTAGGGTGAGGAGGTGCGTGTCTATTTTCAAGAATCAATTTGGATTCATGCTGGAGCGTTCGACTATAAAAGAGATTCATCTTGTAAGTATATTAGTGGAGCAGCATAGGGAGAGGAAGAAGGACTTGCATATGGTGTTCATTGTCCTTGAGAAAGCATATGATAAAATTCCGATGGAGGATCTGTGGAGGTGTTTAGAGACTAGAGGTGTTCTAGTAGCATATATTAGGGTGATTAAGGATATATAAAATGGTTCTAATACTTAGGTGAGGATTGTGGGGGTGACTTTGAAGCATTTCCCTGTTGTGATGGGGTTGTACCAAGGATCGGATCTTAGCCTAATTTTATTTTCCTTAGCGATGGATGTAGTATCACGACACATCTAAGGGGAGGTGCCTTGGTGTATGTTATTTGTCGATGATATAGTGTTGATTGACGAGACGCAAAGCAGAGTTAACGCGAGGTTGGAAGTTTGGATACAGACCTTGGAGTCTAAAGGCTTCAAGTTGAGAAGAACCAAAATAGAATACTTGGAGTGCAAATTCAGTGATGGGACCCATGAAATTGACGTAGAGGTAAAGCTTGATGCTCAAGTTATCCCCAAGAGAGTTAGTTTTAAGTATCCCGGGTGTATTATCCAAGGTAATAGGGAGATTGATGAAGATGTTGCACATCGCATCGGAGCGGGATGGATGAAATGGACTCTCACTTCCAGTGTTCTATACGATAAGAATGTGCCGCCAATACTTAAGGGAAATTTTATTAGAGTGGTGGTTCGACCGACTATGTTGTATGCAGTTGAGTGTTGGCCAATCAAGAACTCCCACATGTAGAAGATGAAAGTAGCAGAGATAAGGATGTTGATATGGATGTGTAGGTGTAACAAGAGAGATAATATTAAGAATGAAGCTATCCGGGACAGAGTGGGAGTAGCCTCCATGGAGGACAAGATGCGGGAGTCGAGGCTGAGATGGTTCAGACATGTTAAGAGGAGAAGCAATGATGCTCCCATTATGAGGTATGAGAGGTTGGCCATGACGAATTTGAGAAGAGGTCGATGTAGGCCTAAGAAGTACTTGGGAGAGATGATTAGGCAGGACATGGTGTTTCTTCAGCTCACTAAGGACATGACCCTTGATAGGAGGGTGTGGAGGTCGAGGATTAGGGTAGAAGGTTAGTAGGTAGTTTCTGAATTGCTCAGCTATAGTCTTAGTAGCATGCATGTCCTTTCATATTCTTAGATTTTTATTGCGTTATGTGGTTTTGTTCGCCTTAGGTATTTTATTCTCTGTTGCTATTATTTGGAACTACTTATCCTTTATCTCTCTCTTTTTCTTTGCCTTTCCTTTCTTGTTTTCTCCTCCTCCTCCTCCTCCTCCTCCTCCTCATCTTCCTCCTTCTTTGTAATGATTCGACCGATTGTTTTGAGAAACTACATTCCATTCAGCTATTTAAATTCTTGAGTAGCTTCAGATGATGTATCATGACTTGTGTAAATCATCGGTTTTGGTTTTCAGGTGTTTCAGAATTAGTTTGGAACAATGAATTTCATGTTAGAAGATTTAAGTTGGAAGAGCTGACCAAGTTTGACTTTTGAGTATGTGACCCTGGATCGGAGTTTCAATTATTCCGTTAGGTCTGGATGGTGATTTTGGACTTGGGTGTATGCCCGGATTTGCATTTGAATATTTCTAGAAGGTTTCGGCACTTATTGGCGAAAGTTGGACATTTGAAGGTTTGAAATGTTCATGAGTTTGACCGGGTGTTGACTTTGATGATATCGAATTTATATTGTGGTTCCGTGAATTGGGATAGCTTCTTTATGTCATTTGGGACTTGTGTGCAAATTTTGAGTTTATTCCGAGTTGGTTTGATTAGGTTCGGCACGAGTATTGAAAGTTGAAAGATTCAAAGTTCATTAAGTTCGATTTGAGGCACGGTTCGTGGTTTTGATGTTGTTATGCGTGATTTGAGGCCTCGAGTAGGTTTGTGTTGTTTTATGGAACTTGCTGGAATGTTCGTATGGGGTTCGATGGGCTCGGGCGTGATTCGGATTGATTTTGGACCATTTTTCTTCATATTTGCATTGCTGGTTTCTGCTGATATCAGGTGCACCAAATGTTCTTCGCGGTCGCGAAGTTGCAGGTGCGATCGCGTAGGGGAATATCTGGACCTGAGTATTTCTTCTTCATGTTCGCGAATATCCGTCCGCATTCGCATAGGTTTCTGGAGATTGAGCATTGCGTTCATGCCAGTGTGTACACGTTCATGTAGTGTAGAGCTAAGCTGGGCAGGTTTTCATGACTTCTTCATCGCATTCGCGGGCCAGGGGTCGCGTTCGCGTAGAGACTTTTCGAGGCAGAGCATTTTGTGTTTCGCGATCGCGTTAGAGCATTTTTTCTTCTTCACAATCGCGATGGTATTTCGGCGATTGCGATTTATTAATTCGTCTAGTGATTATAAGTACTCTATTTTCGGGGGTTTCGGCCTTTTATCATATTTGGAGTTTTGGAGCTCGGATTGAGACAATTTTTGAAGTGATTTTCACCATGTGGATTGGGGTAAGTGTTCTCTACTCGGTTTTGATTATATTCATGAATCTATCCTTATTTTTGGCATTTGGTTAATGATTACAAAAGAGAAATTGGGGGGGTTTGCCTAAAATTTCATATAGTGAATTTTTGAGTTTTTAGCATTGATTTAGAGTCGGATTTGGGTTAAACTAATATGGTTGGACTCATAATTGAATGGGTTATCGGATTTTATGAGTGTTGTCGGGTTCCGATGTGCGAGCCCAGGTTTGACGTTTTTGGTTGACTTTGGGGCTTTTGAATAAAAATTCAACCTTTATTGATTGGGTTTGTTTTCTTTGGCATTATTTGATGTCCTTGAGTTACTTTTGGCTAGTTTTGAGCTGTTCGGAGGTTGGTATGCACGGGATGGCATTTCTAGAGTATTATTTGGCTTGCTCGGCATTGGATTCGGCTTGTTCTAGGTAAGTAACATTTCTAAATTTGGTGTTGAGGGTATGAATCCCTGAATATATGTGTTATGTGTTTGTGGTTGAGGTGACGCACATGCTAGGTGACGGGCGTTTGGGCGTGCACCGGGTGAATTGTGACTCGGTTGATTCTATGGTACTGTGTAGTTATCTATCTTGTTTCTATCATGAAATTCCTACGTGTTTGAGTAATTGAGTTGTGATCCATGTTAGAAATCATGTTTAGGCCATGTACTTATTCTGTTGGGACCCACTGAGGTCATTTCTGCTGTTAAATTATTTGCTTAAATTGCAATTACAAACTCAGTCATATTCATTCATTTGCATATCATATCTCAGTCTTTGTTATCATTTGTTGTCACATAATGTTATCATTTTTTTAGGATGATTGGCATGAGATTTGGGAGCCCGAGAGACTAGAGAGATAGATGACTGAGTTGGGGCCTAATAGTCTGATTGTGAGAGGTATTGAGGGGATCGAGTTGCACTCCGCAGCAGGCCCTATGGGTTATATATATATATGGGATCGGACTGCACGCTGTAGCAGGCCATGATGGCTTATATTGGCGCTTAGGCAGGATCCGCCCTTCCAGAGTCTGACGTACCAGCAGTGAGCGCAGTATTTATTGATTCATGATGGGTTCGGGTTGCACGTCGCAATAGGTACCGTACAGAGCTGAGTGACTGAGTGCTCTTAGTGATTGAGCATGATGAGTGGGAGTGTGAGGCAGTGATATTGAGTACTCTGAGAGTGTGAGTACATGAGTTCATCAATATGATGCATTGCATTTGGCATGTATATTTGACGTACAGGCATGGAGATGCATTTCCTTATGTTATACGGTTTTGTGACATTTATGACTTCACATGCACATTCACATGTAGGCATAAAGATGTACTTTCCTCATGCTATCTGAGATTGAAACATCTTATCTGTTGTTGTAAGTTTATTTTGGGAAAAATTACATATTTCTTACTTACTCATATTTTGGTGATTTCGGTGAAAGATTTTAGTTTTACTGTTATACTTGAAAAGCATACCTATTTTCTATAACTGTGAACGAGCTGAGCATCATATCCTGGAGTAATTTTTTGTACTACTTTTATTATGTTGTTATGAGTTGTTGTTGGCTATTGATGCTGAACTCTGACCGTTGTCCAAGCTCGTCACTGCTTTCAACCTAAGGTTAGGTTTGTTATCTATTGAGTACATGGGGTCAGTTGCACTCATACTACACTTCTACACCTCGCGTGCAGATTTTAGAGTTGATGTTGTTGTGTATGGTGGGAGATGGCATTGAAGATGTACATGCGTTCCGGTTATAGCTGCCTCTTATTTTTGGTATCTTTAGAACTTTTAATCTGTTTATGTATATTTTGAACATATGAAGTATTTATTTCATACTAGCTTTGTAAACTCTAAATCTTAGAAGCTCATGATTTGTACTACTAATCCTTAGGAAGTTGGGTAAGATCTACGTACAGACTACCCTCCCCACACTCCACCTATTGGAACATACTGGTTTGTTGTTGTTGTATATAAAATAACGTAATTTCTTTGTTGTTGTTGTATATAAAATAACGTAATTTCTTTCTTTTCCAATAAAATTGCGATGACCCAAAAGGTTATCACTTGTTTTAGAAGAACATTCTGTGTTCCGAGGCCTTAAAACCCTTTTTCTGTCTCACCTTGATTTGCGTGCACAGTCCGGGCGCGTAGCCGGCAATGGAAAATGATGAATTTTGACTTTAAAATGAATTAAGTTGACTTCGATCAACATTTTGGGTAAACGGACCCTGACCTATGATTTGACGGTCCTAGAGGGTCCGTATGAAAATATGGGACTTGGGCATATGCCCGGAATCGAATTCCGAGGTCCCAAGATCGAGAAATGAATTTTTAAAGAAAATTATTTTCTAGAATATCTATGAGTTTTTGAAAATAAAAGGTGTTTAAAATTTGTGGTATCGGGCCCGTATTTTGGTTATGAAGCCCGATACAGGTCTTATTTGTGATTTAAGATAAGTCTGTGAAATTTGGTAAGGAACGGACTTGAAATGACGTGAATCGGACCGTATTTGAGAAAATTGGAAAATTTGAAGTTCTTAAGAAATTTCATGATTTTGAGGCTAAATTCATAGTTGTTGATGTTATTTTGGTGATTTGAATGCACGAGCGAGTTCGTATGATGTTTTTAGGTTGGTGTGCATGTTTGGTTTGGAGCCCCGAGGGCTCGGGTGAGTTTTGGATAGACCACAAGTTGGAATTTGGACTTGGAAAAATTGCAGGTTTTAGCTGTTCTATTGCAGGCCTGCAGGCTTTGCATTTGCGAAGCCTGGCTCGCAAATGTGAGTTCGCAAATGCAAAGGCTATGTCGCAAATGCAAAAATAGCCCAGGCCAGCCTACCTCGCAAATGCGAGGAAATTATCGCAAATGCGATCCTCCAGTCGTAGCCCAGTCGTCGCAAATGCGACTGTTTTAGCGCAAAATAGACCTCACAAATGCGAGGATCACTTCGCAAATGCGATGTCAGCAGAGTTTAGGTTTGCAATTGTGAACCCTGATCACAATTACGATACCTGCGACCTGTAAGTTCATAACTTAGACGCATTTTCAACCATTTTTCACATTTTCTCAAAACATAAACTCTCTAGGGCGATTTTTCAAAGGCAACTTCTCTTCCTAATCGATTGTAAGTGATTTCTAACTAGTTTTCTTCAATCTTTAACATCTTTTCACATGATTTCAACTCAAAATCAATGATTTTCATTGGAGAAATTGGGTGTTTTGGGTAGAACCTAGGTTTTTCAAATTTTGGGGATTTGGGGTCCGAATTCAAAACAAATTATATATTTGGGTTCGTGGGGGAATGGGTAATCGGGTTTTGGTTCGAACCTCAGCTTTAGACCATGTGGGCCCGGGGGCGATTTTTGACTTTTGTGTAAAACTTTAGAAAAGTTATTTTCATGCATTTGAATTGATTCAATTAGCATTTATTGATGTAATTAAGTAACTTGTGGCTAGATACTAGCGAATTAGTGGTGGGATCAAGATGTAAAGCGATAGTTGAGACTTGAATTGTGTTTGTGGCATCGAGGTAAGTGTTTGGTCTAATGTTAGCTTGAGGGATTAGGAGTCGAGTCCTATTTGCTATGAGATATTTGTTGAGTACGACGTATAGGCATGGTGACGAGTATCTATACGTTGGTGTCAAGCATGCCCGTGAGTCTCATATTGTAATTATTATGACTTCATTGTATTATTCATGTTTTGGTTGATGATTTCTATTGTTGGGCTCAAGTTGTGTAATGAAATGTAAAAGTATAAGTGGTAATTGAACCTTTTAGAGCATTGGCTCAAGTTGTGAAGTGAGTTGTGAAGTAAAACTAAGAAGGTGAAGAGAATCATTGCGTGGCCTCCCTTGCCGGGATATTGTTGCTTTTAATGTTATCTCTTTTGCCTGGATGTTGATGCTTCTTTTGATGTTGTTCCCTTGCCGGGACTTGATTGTTGAACTATTGTTCCCTTGCCGGGATTCTTATTGTAATTTCATTCATTTCCTTGCCCTATTGTTTGTGATTGTTGTTTGGGTGAGGAAGAGTGTTAAAGCACGAAGGGTGATGTCGTGTATTGTTTTGGTGAGAGAGTGTTAAAGCACGAAGGGTGATGCCGTATATGATTTGTGAGGAAGAGTGTAAAGCATAAAGGGTGATGTCGTGCCACGCGATGTACCATTCCGTGCCAATTATATTGATTATATGGTGAGGACGAGAGTAAAAGCACGAAGGGTGATGTCGTGTATATTTTCATTACTTGATTACTTTGGTGAGGACGAGAGTAAAAGCACGAAGGGTGATGTCGTGCACTTATTGATTCCTGATTTTTGTTGATATTTGAGATATGTTGTTCCTTTTAATTACCCGTTGTCTTTCTATTCTAAATTGATAGTTCCCCACAACATGTTTCCCCTCCCATACTTGACTGTATATTACGGTCCTTCTTTTCCGCTATATATAGTTAAATTGCACAGGTTTATTTGGTAGTCTGGTCCTAGCCTCCTCACTACTTCGCCGAGGTTAGTCTAGGCATTTACCAGCACATGGGGTCGGTTGTGTTGATACTACACTCTACACTGTGTGTAGATCCCGGAGCAACAGCTTTTGGACCTTAGCTTGGGTGGTTGTCGTCAGTCCATACGGAGATCCAAGGTAGTCCTACAGGTGTCCGTAGGCCCTGGCATCTCCCTCTATCCCTTTATCCTGTTTCATTTACCTATTTCAGAAATAGTGTATCTTTTATCTTTCAGACTTTGTATGTAGTATTCTTAGACCGTCTGTGAAACTGTGACACCAGTTCTGGGTAGTCGATGCTCAAACAGTTGTATTGGATACATATTCAGATAGTTTATTGCTTTTCTTTTGCTTATTTTAAATTCCGCTGTCTACACGTTATTGCTTCATAATTGTTAAAAAATATACAATGGGTAAAAAGGCAATTTGTTCAAACAGTCGTCTTGCCTAGCTCACATTAGTAGGCGCCATCATGACTCCCGAAGGTGGGAAATCCGGGTTGTGACAAGTTGGTATTAGAGCTCTAGGTTACATGGGTCTCACAGTTCACAAACAAGCTTAGTAGAGTTTGAGGGATCGGTGCAAAGACGTCTGTATTTATCCCCTAGAGGCTACAAAGTTAGGAAAAACTTCACATTTATTCCTTCCTGTCGTGCGGTTTGGTTTCTCAATGCTAATTGAATTTCTACTATGTTCTTTCGCAGATGGTGAGAACACGCGCTTCCTTATCCACTAACCAGCAGCTCCCACGAAGGGCAGAGGGCAAGGCCGAGGCTGTGCTAGAGGCCGAGGTAGGGGCAGAGCTCAGCCTAGAGCAGCAGCACCTGCGGCGGAGCCTCGGGTTGACTTTGATGATGAGGTTCCGGCCCAGGCAGTTCTGGTGGGCCCAGCTCAGGTCCTAGAGGGGTTCATTGCTACCCAGTACTCCAGGACGCTCTGGTCCGTCTAGTGGGCCTTATGGAGAGTGTCACCCAGGCAGGCTTGCTTCCTGTAGCCCCAGCCGTCTCTCAGACTAGAGGAGGAGCTTAGACTACTACTACTCGCACTCCAGAGCGGGTGGCTCCCCAGTTTTAGACTCCAGCAGTTCAGCCAGTTTGAGCAGTTCAGCCGGGTGTGGTAGCTCAGACCGGTGATGGAACAGCTATGTTTACCGATGCTTTGTGGAGATTGGACAGGTTCACCAAGCTTTTCACTACTACTTTCCGCGGTGCATCTTCTGAGGATCCCTAAGATTATCTAGACAGCTGTCATGAGGTTCTCAGGAACATGGGGATAGTGGAAACCAATGGGGTTGATTGTGCTACTTTTCGCTTGTCTAGTTCCGCCAAGACTTGGTGGAGAGATTATTGCTTGGCAAGACCAGCCGGATCACCTGCTTTGACTTGGGAGCAGTTTACTCAGCTATTTCTGGAGAAGTTTCTCCCTATCACTCAGAGAGAGATCTATCGGAAGCAGTTTGAGCGTCTCCAGCAGGGTTCTATGATTGTTATTCAATATGAGACCATATTCATCGACTTGGACCGTCATGCTCTTATCATACTTCCCACTAATAGAGAGAGTGTGACGAGGTTCATTGAGGGACTTATCCAGCCTATTCGACTTCAGATGACCAAGGAGACGGGAAGTGAGATTTCCTTTTAGGAGGCGGCCAATGTGGTAAGGAGAGTTGAGATGGTTCTATCGCAGGGAGTTGGTCAGGGGTCTGACAAGAGGCCTCTTCATTCCGTCCGATTTAGTGGTACCTCGTCTGGAGACAGGGATTCGTATGGTAGGGGCCATCCTCCTAGGCCTTTTCAGTCAGCACTTCATGTCTCTCACGGTGCTTCAGGTGGTCGTGGTTCCCATATACAGTATTCTGATCAGTAGTCCTATAGTGCACCACCAGCTCCTATTAGTGCATCGCCGCTCCAGAGTTTTCGGGGTGGTCATTCAGGTCGTCAGGGTCAGCAATCTCAGCAACCGAGGGCTTGTTATACTTGTGGTGATATGGGTCACATTGCTAGGTATTGACCTCGAGCATCGAGCAGCTCTTAGCATCAGGGTTCTCGTGCCATAGTTCAGGTGCTGAGTGTTCCACAGCCTGCCCAGCCAGCTAAAAGTGGGGGTATAGGTTCTAGAGGTAGAGGTAGATATATTAGAGGTGGAGCTCAGGCCGCTAGAGGTGGAGGCCAGCCAGCAGCAGGCCGTCCCAGAGATGTAGTTCATAGTAGTGGGGCCTAGCCCCGATGTTATGCTCTTCCAGCCAGGCCCGAGGCTGAGGCTTCCGATGCAGTTATCACAGGTACTGTTCTAGTTTGTAGTAGAGATGCTTCGGTTTTATTTGATCCAGGATCTACATACTCCTATGTGTCATCTTATTTTGCACCGTATTTAGCCATGCCTAGTGAGTCTTTGAGCGGTCCTGTTTATATGTCTACACCGATGGTGATTCTATTGTGGTAGATCGAGTCCATCGTTCATGTATGGTCGTGATTGGGGGTCTTGAGACTCGTGCAGATTTGCTTCTTTTGGACATGGTTGATTTCAATGTCATATTGGGGATGGACTGGTTATCACCTTATCACGCTATCTTGGACTCTCATGCCAAGACTGTGACCTTAGCCTTGCCGGGTTTACATCGTTAGAGTGGAGAGGGACTCCTAATCATTCTACCCGTAGTGTTACCTCTTATATGAAGGCTCAGCGTATGGTCGAGAAGGGGTGTTTGGCCTATTTGGCCTATGTTCGTGATTCTATTGCTGAGGTTCCTTCTATTGATTCTGTGCCTGTTGTTTGTGAGTTTCCTGAGGTAATTCCTTTAGACCTGCCGAGTATGCCACCCGGTAGGGATATTGACTTCAACATTGAATTGGCTCTGGTCACTCAGTCTATTTCTATCTTGCCGCACTGTATGGCCCGCTTGAGTTGAAAGAGTTGAAGGAGCAGTTGCAAGACTTGCTTGAAAAATGTTTCATTAGAACTAATGTTTCGCATTGAGGTGCGCCGGTGTTGTTTGTTAAGAAGAAGGACGGATCGATGAGAATGTGTACTGATTACCGACAGTTGAACAAGGTTACAATCAAGAATAAGTATCAATTGCCAAGGATTGATGATTTGTTTGAGCAGCTTCAAGGTGCCAAGGTATTTTTGAAGATTGACTTAAGATCTGGCTACTATCAGTTAAGTATTAGGGCATCCGATGTCCCTAAGACAGCTTTCCGCACTCGGTACGGGCATTATGAGTTCTTGGTGATGTCATTCGGGTTGACAAATGCCCCAGTAACTTTTATGGATTTGATGAACCAAGTGTTCAGGCCTTACTTGGATTCTTTTGTGATAGTCCTCATTGATGATATTTTGATCTATTCCCGCAGCCAGGAGGAGCATGAGCAGCATCTTAGAGTGGTTCTTCAGACTTTGAGGGATAGTCAGTTGTATGCCAAGTTTTCAAAGTGCGAGTTCTGGTTGAGTTCAGTTGCATTCCTGGGTCATGTTGTATCAGCGGAGGGTATTCAAGTTGATCCGAAGAAGATTGAAGCAGTTAAGAACTGGCCTAGACCAGCATCAGCTACAAAGATCTGGAGTTTCTTGGGATTGGCAAGCTACTATCGTCGGTTTGTGGAGGGGTTTTCATCTATCGCAGCCCCGATGACCAGGTTTACCCAGAAGGGTGCCCAGTTCAAGTGGTCATACGAGTGTGAGGCAAGCTTTCAGAAGCTCAAGACAGCTCTAACTATGGCACCGGTGTTGGTTTTGCCCACAGGTTCAGGGCCTTATATAGTTTATTGTGATGCATCTCGTATTGGACTTGGTGCGGTGTTGATGCAGGATGGCAAGGTCATTGCCTATGCTTCACGGCAGTTGAAGATTCATGAGAGGAACTATCTAGTTCATGATTTGGAGTTAGCAACCATTGTCCACGCATTGAAGATTTGGAGGCATTATCTGTATGGCGTGGCATGTGAGGTGTTCACGGATCACAAGAGTCTGCAGTATTTGTTCAAGCAGAAGGAGCTAAATTTGAGGCAGAGAAGGTAGTTAGAGCTATTAAACGACTATGATATCACCATTTTATATCATCTGGGAAAGGCCAATGCGGTGGTCGATGCTTTGAGTAGAAAGTCACCCAGTATAGGCAGTCTCGCTTATATTCCAGTCGGTAAGAGACCGCTTGCTTTAGATGTTCAGGCTTTGGACAATTAGTTCGCGAGGTTGGATGTTTCTGAGCCCAGCCGTGTGTTGGCTTGCATAATCGCTCGTTCTTCCTTATTGAAGCGTACCTGAGATCGATAGTATGATGATCCTCATTTGTGTGTCCTCAGAGACACGGTGCAGCATGGAGGTGCCAAGCAGGTTACCTTGGGAGATGATGGAGTTTTGAGATTGCAGGGTTAAGTTTGTGTGCCTAATGTAGATGGACTTTGAGAGTTGATTTTAGAGGAGGCCCATAGCTCCCGATACCCTATTCATCCGGGCGCCGCTAAGATGTATCAGGATTTGCGGCAGCATTATTGGTGGAGGAGGATGAAGAAGGATATCATTGTGTATGTGGCTCGGTGTTTAAATTGTCAGCAGGTTAAGTACAAGTATCAGAGGCCTGGTGGTTTATTTCAGAGGATTAAGCTTCCCGAGTAGAAGTGGGAGCGGATCACTATGGATTTCGTTGTTGGACTCCCACAGACTCGGAGGAAGTTCGATGCAGTGTGGGTTATTGTTGATAGGCTGACCAAGTCAGCGCATTTCATTCTTGTGGCAGTCTCATATTCTTCTAAGAGGTTAGCTGAGATCTATATCCGGGAGATAGTCTGTCTTCATGGTGTGCCCATGTCTATCATTTCGGACCAAGGTACGCAGTTTACCTCACATTTCTGGAGAGCAGTTCAGCGAGAGTTGGGCACACGGGTTGAGTTGAGCATAGCAATTAATCCTCAGACGGACGGACAGTCCGAGCGGACCATTCAGATTTTGGAGGATATGCTCTGAGCTTGTGTCATTGACTTTGGAGGCTCGTGGGATCAGTTTTTGCCTTTAGCAGAGTTTGCCTACAGTAACAGCTACCAGTCGAGTATCCAGATGGCTCCTTATGAGGCTTTGTATGGTAGGCGGTGTCGGTCGCTGGTTGGATGGTTCGAGCTGGGAGAGGCTCGGTTGTCGGGTACAGATCTAGTGTAAGAGTTATGCCGACCGCAAAGTTCGTGAATTAGCATTCATGGTCGGTGAGCGGGTATTGCTTCGAGTATCGCCTATGAAGGGCGTGATGAGATTTGTGAAGAAGGGCAAGCTTAGCACTAGGTTCATTGGCCCGTTTGAGATTCTTGATCGAGTGGGAGAGGTGGCTTACAGACTTGCATTGCCGCCGAGCTTATCAGCCATGCATCCAGTGTTTCATGTGTCCATGCTTCGGAAGTATCACAGCGATCCATCCCACATGTTAGATTTCAGCACTGTCCAGTTGGACAAGGACTTGTCTTATGAGGAGGAACTGGTAGCTATTCTAGACCGGCAGGTTCGTCAGTTGAGATCGAAGAGTTTTCCTTCTGTTCGTGTTCAGTGGAGAGGTCAACCTGCTGAGGCATCGACCAGGGAGTCCGAGTCCGATATGCGGAGCCGTTATCCCCATCTTTTCCCCGACTCAAGTACTTCTTTCTTCTGTCCGTTCAAGGATAAATGGTTGTTTTAGAGGTAGAGAATGTGATAACGATCATCACTTGTTTTAAAAGTACATTCTGTGTTCTGAGGCCTTAAAAACCTCTTTCTATCTCACCTCGATTTGCGTGTGCAATCCGAGCGCATAGCCGGAAAGCCAATATGTGAAAATCTGTGGAAAATGATGAATTTTGACTTTAAAATAAATTAAGTTGACTTCGGTCAACATTTTGGGTAAACGAACCTGGAGCCGTGATTTGACGGTCGTGGAGGGTCCGTAGGAAAATATGGGACTTAGGCGTATGCCCGGAATCGAATTCCAAGGTCCCAAGCCCGAGAAATGAATTTTTAAAGAAAATTATTTTATAGAATATTTATGAGTTTTTGAAAATAAAATGAGTTTAAAATTTAATGGTATCGGGCCCGTATTTTGGTTCCAGAGCTCGATACAAGTCTTATATGTGATTTAAGATGAGTCTGTGAAATTTGGTAAGAAAAGGACTTGAAATGACGTGAATCGGACCGTATTTGAGAAAATTGGAAAATTTGAAGTTCTTAAGAAATTTCATAATTTTGATGCTAAATTCATAGTTGTTGATGTTACTTTGGTGATTTGAATGCACGAGCGAGTTCGTATGATGTTTTTAGGTTGGTGTGCATGTTTGGTTTGGAGCCCCGAGGACTCGGGTGAGTTTTGGATAGACCACAAGTTGGAATTTGGACTTGGAAAAATTGCAGGTTTCAGTTGTTCTATTGCAGGCCAGCAGGCTTTGCATTTGCGAAGCCTGGCTCGCAAATGTGAGTTCGCAAATGCGAAGGCTATGTCGCAAATACAAAAATAGCCCAGGCCAGCCTATCTCACAAATGCGAGGAAATTATCGCAAATGCGATCCTCCAGTCGTTGAAAATGCGACTGTTTTATCGCAAAACTGACCTCGCAAATGCGAGGGTCACTTCGCAAATGCGATGTTAGCAGAGTCTGGGTTCGCAATTGCGAACCCTGATCGCAATTGCGATACCTGCGACCTGTAAGTTCATAACTTAGATGCATTTTCAACCATTTTTTACATCTTCTCAAAACATAAACTCTCTAGGGCAATTTTTCAAAGGCAATTTCTCTTCCTAATCGATTGTAAGTGATTCTTAACTAGTTTTCTTCAATCTTTAACATCTTTTCACATGATTTCAACTCAAAATCAATGATTTTCATGGGGGAAATTGGGTGTTTTGGTAGAACCTAGGTTTTTCAAATTTTGGGGATTTGGGGTCCGATTTCAAAACAAATTATATATTTGGGTTCGTGGGGGAATGGGTAATCGGCTTTTTTTTCGAACCTCAGGTTTTGACCATGTGGGCCCGGGGGCGATTTTTGACTTTTGTGTAAAACTTTAGAAAAGTTATTTTCATGCATTTGAATTGATTCAATTAGCATTTATTGATGTAATTAAGTAACTTGTGGCTAGATACTAGCGAATTAGTGGTGGGATCAAGATGTAAAGCGATAGTTGAGACTTGAATTGTGTTTGTGGCATCGAGGTAAGTGTTTGGTCTAATGTTAGCTTGAGGAATTAGGAGTCGAGTCCTATTTGCTATGTGATACTTCTTGAGTACGACGTATAAGCATGGTGACGAGTATCTATACGTTGGTGTCAAGCATGCCCATGAGTCTCATATTGTAATTATTATGACTTTGTTGTATTATTCATGCTTTGGTTGATGATTTCTATTGTTGGGCTCAATTTGTATAATGAAATGTGAAAGTATAAGTGGTGATTGAACCTTTTAGAGCATTGGCTCAAGTTGTGAAGTGAGTTGTGAAGTAAAACTAAGAAGGTGAAGAGAATCATTACGTGACCTCCCTTGCCGGGATATTGTTGCTTTTAATGTTATCTCCCTTGCCGGGATGTTGATGCTTCTTTTGATGTTGTTCCCTTGCCGGAACTTGATTGTTGAACTATTGTTCCCTTTGCCGGGATTCTTAATGTAATTTCATTCATTTCCTTGCCCTATTGTTTGTGATTGTTGTTTGGGTGAGGAAGAGTGTTAAAGCACGAAGGGTAATGCCGTGTATTATTTTGGTGAGAGAGTGTTAAAGCATGAAGGGTGATGTCGTGTATGATTTGTGAGGAAGAGTGTAAAGCATGAAGGGTGATGTCGTGCCACACGATGTACCATTCCGTGTCGATTATATTGATTATGTGGTGAGGACGAGAGTAAAATCACGAAGGGTGATGTCGTGCACATTTTCATTACTTGATTGCTTTGGTGAGGACGAGAGTAAAAGCACGAAGCTTGATGTCGTGCACTTATTGATTCCTGATTTTTGTTGATATTTGAGATATGTTGTTCCTTTTAATTACCCGTTGTCTTTCTATTCTAAATTGATAGTTCCCCGCAGCATGTTTCCCCTCCCATACTTGACTGTATATTACGGTCCTTCTTTTCCAGTATATATCGTTAAATTGCACAGGTTTATTTTGTAGTCTGGTCCTAGCCTCATCACTACTTTGTCGAGATTAGGCTAGGCACTTACCAGCATATGGGGTCGGTTGTGTTGATACTACACTCTGCACTATGTGCAGATCTTAGAGCATCAGCTTTTGGACCTTAGCTTGGGTGGCTGCCTTTAGTCCATACGGAGATCCAAGGTAGTTCTGCAGGAGTCCGCAGGCTCTGGCGTCTCCCTCTATCCCTTTATCCTGTTTCATTTACTTATTTTAGTAACAGTGTATCTTTTATCTTTCAGACTTTGTATGTAGTATTCTTAGATCATATGTGAAACTGTGACACCAGTTCTGGATAGTCGATGCTCAAACAGTTGTATTAGATACATATTCAGATAGTTTATTGCTTTTCTTCCGCTTATTGCAAATTCCGCTGTCTACACGTTATAGGTTCATAATTGTTAAAGAATATACAATGAGTAAAAAGGTAATTTGTTCAAATATTCGGCTTTCCTAGATCACATTAGTGGGCGTCATCACGACTCCCGATGGCAGAATATCCGGGTCGTGACAAAAATTAAATATCTTCTCTTTCATTAATGAGAAAAATCCTTCCCTGCTACACCAGCCTTCTGCTAAGCACCAGTTCAATTTTGCCATTTGACATCAACATTCTCATTGCCTTGTCGCTATTTTTACCACTGATTGTTGGATTCATCATTCCATCAGCATCCAACGACTTTGTAACCATAAGTTTTTCTATTATTTATTTTCTAGCACCATTTCTTTCTCTCTTTTTTAAAGAAAACTTTGCCCTATTTCAACTTTGCACTATTCTGTATGTAATTCATAATTTATCATTTGATAAAAGAAAATTAGTCAACTTTTTTCTAGGAGAGCACTTCCTGCATATGTATTTGCAGAAACCTATTAAAAAGGTATGTAGTATATCACATAGAGCATAAAGTATTTGCAAATATAAGTGGTAATGTATAATATGACCATAAGATTATAACCAGAATATCGACCGTTTTTAAAATATAAAAACTGATTGAGGAAAATTACAAATTGTTACGACCCAAAATCCTAACCTGTTGTAATGGCGCCTAACATCTTGACTAGACAAGCCGAAACATGATAACGAAGGCAACATAATAATGAAATTCATAGAAATAGTATAAACCTGAGGTCCCACTACAATAAAAATGGCTAATACAATGTGAATCTCCCTAGAAACTGATAAGTACGGAGTCATGAGCTAATACAACTGAATACAAGTCAGAAACTAAGTAATAAATACACTTTCTGAACTATATTAACCATATGAAAGGAAAAGATATGCCATGAACCCGGTTCTCCCTCCGTGAACCATCGTGACGGCACCTAGTCTATACGACTAGGTAAGCATAACAATGCGGAAAATAAACTAATTTGCGAAAGAAACAATTAAAAACCAAAATAGTGAAATATAACAGTGTTTAAAAGTGTCGCTTGGCATGAACAATATCAACTCTCAAAAACTAAAATATTTTCCCAAAACCCGGAATCTCATGATCACAAACCTTTGAATGTCAACAAGTATCTAACTCCAGAATATCTAACAAAGAAAAGAAAATACAGAAGGGCTAATACTTAAAAGGGAGAGTAGAAAGGGACTCTTCGGTCTGCGGACGCGGCAGATATACCTCGGAGTCTCTACAAACGCCTCGTCTCAAGCGTGATAAATCTGAGTGGAGGTACCTGGATCTGCACATGAAAAACATGAACAGAAATGGCATGAGTACACCACAGCAGTACTCAGTAAGTGCCAAGCCTAATCTCGGTCTGGTAGTGACGAGGAAGGTCAGGGCCCTACTGAGGTTAAATGAAATATAAGGTGCGACAGTATAAGATAAAGTAGTACAATTGAAAGATAACAATAAGAATCAATACATGATAATAAGGATAACTATAACTGAAACAGAAACAGAACAATCACCAGGAATACCACTCTTCTCAAAGATAATAACTGGGGATCTCTCAGTATCCTGAGGATCTCTTAGTACCCTCAATGCATGCCGGGGAACTCTTGGTATCCCGAAGATCTCTTGGTATCCTCAATATATGCTAGGGATCTCTTGGTATCCTCAATATATGTGCTAGGGATCCCTCGGTATCCCGCACCTCAACTCAAATCATAAATACGTACAGGGGATCTCCCAGGATGCCATAATGTAGTCCCAAAGTAAAACACACAGGAACAACACAAGGAATACTCAATTAAACTAAATTTCGTACCAAGTAAAATAGGTAATTCTAACCTAACATGATTCACATAATACAATTACGGCACTTTAAACAATAAATCAATTAAGTAAATTAAACATGCTTTTCTAAGCTAACAGTGGATTTAAATTTCAAGTAGAGTAAGCAGGAAAGGAAAACACAATTAAAGCTACTTAAGTGAAAAGAGGATTTTCAACAATTAGCACAAGTACGCACTCATCACCTCGCGTACAAGGCATTTCAATTACTACAATACCAAATCCTAAGGGGAATGTCCCCCACACAAGGTTAGGCAAGCCACTTACCTCGAACCAGCTCAAATCAATCTGAAACCACGCTCTTGCCACGAGTACTCAACTCCAAATGGCCCAAATCTAGTAAATTCAATTTCATAATATAAATAACACTTCAAGTAACTGATTCTACAAAGAAATTCTAAGCTAATACGCGAAATTAGGTAAAATGACCAAAATGCCCCTTGAGCCCACATCTCAGAATCGGGTAAAATTTATATTTTCAAAATCCTTATACTCTCATGAGTTCATGCATACCAAAATTATCCAAATCCAAGGTCAATTTCCTAATCAAAACTCGAATTCTAGGTCTAAGAACTTTCTTCCAATATTTCCCCAATTTTCATCTCCAATCCGAAATTAAATGACAAAACTAACAATAGATTAATGGAATACGACTAGAAAGGGTTAAGGAATTGTTACCCACTGATTTCCTCTTCAAATTCCTCTCAAAATCGCCCTCTCCCGAGCTCCAAATCGAATTCCCAACTTTTGAAACTAAACCCTCGAAATTCCTATTTTCTGCCCAGAAATCCCACATCTGCGGTCCACCCATTGCATCTGCGATACCGCTTCTGCGGTTCTCACTTAAAAGTTCCATCTCCGCACCTGCGACCCAGATGTTGCATCTGTGGTCCCGTAGGTGCATTAATCCATCCGCTTCTGCGGTCCCTGCTCTACTTCTCTTTTGGCCGCTTCTGCGACTTAACTCCGCATCTGCGGGAGTCGCATCTGCGGCCTCTAAACTGCAGATGCGGTTATGACAGCAGTCCAAAGACTTCAACTGCAAACTGCAACTTTCCAACTTCCCGTTAACCACCAGAAATCATCCCGAGGCCCCCGGGACCTCAATCTAAAGCACAAACAAGTCATATATCACTATCCAAACTTATACCAATCTTCCAAACACCTCAGACAACATCGAATCAACCAATTAGTGTCAGATTCAAGCCTAAGAACTTCAAAACTCTCAAAATACGCTTTCGATCAAAACGTCTATCAAACCTCGTCCGAATAACCTGAACTTTTGCACACACGTCACATTCAACACTACGGAGCTACTCCAACTTCCGAAATTCCATTCCGACCCTCGGATCAAAATCTCACTATCAAACAGGAAACTTAAAAAATTCAACTTTCGGCATTTCAAGCCTAAATTAGCTACGGACCTCCAAAACACAATCCGAACATGCTCCTAAACCCGAAATCACCCAACGGAGCTAACAGAACCATCGGAATTCCATTCCGATGTTGTCTTCACACTATCCCGACTACGGTCAAATTTCCAAAACTTAAGCTCTTATTTACGGACTAAGTGTCCCAAAACTCTCTGAAACTCCAAATAATTCCTCTCGGCAACTCACAATAGCAAAAACAAATACGGTGAAAGCAGTTAATAGAGGATCGGGGCGTAAATTCTTAAAACAACCGGCCATGTCGTTACATCCTCCCACACTTAAACATTCGTTCGTCCTCGAACGAGCATAGAGACATACCTGAAGTAGTGAAAAGATAAGGGTAATGGTTACGCATATCCTGTTCGGTCTCCCAAGTTGCCTCCTCGACCGGTTGACCCCTCCACTGAACCTTCACTAATGCAATGTTCTTTGACCTCCGTTTTCTAACCTGCCTGTCCAATATTGCCATCGGCTCCTCAACATAAGTTAGATCCTTGTCCAACTAGACCGAACTGAAATCCAACACTTGCGATGGATCCCCGTGATACCCCTGGAGCATAGAAACATGAAATACTGGATGAACTCCTGCCAAGTTGGGAGGTAAGGAAAGCTCATAAGCAACCTCCCCAACACACCTCAATATCTCAAAAAGGCCAATAAACCTCGAACTCAACTTCCCCTTATTCCCAAATCTCATAATGCCCTTCATAGGCGAAACCCGAAGCAGAACCCGCTCTCCAACCATACAGGAAACATCACGAACCTTCTGGTCTGTGTAGCTCTTCTATCTGGACTGGGCTGTACGGAGTCTATCCTGAATTACCCTAACCTTCTCCAAAGCATCCTGAACCAAGTCTGTGCCCAATAATCTGGCCTCACCCGGCTCAAACCAGCCCACTGGGGATTTACACCGCCTACCATATAAAGCCTCATACGGTGTCATCTGAATGCTGGACTGATAGCTATTGTTGTAGGCAAACTCCACCAATGGCAAGAACTGATTCCAAGACCCTCCAAACTCAATCACACACGCACGGAGCATATCCTCAAGAATCTGAATAGTGCACTCGGACTATCCGTCTATCTAGGGTGAAATGTTGCACTCAACTCCACCCGAGTACCCAACTCATGCTGAACGGCCCTCCAAAACCGTGATATGAACTGAGTACCCCTATCAGAAATGATGGAAACTGGAATACCATGCAGAAGAACAATTTTCTGAATATAAATCTTCGCCAACCGCTCCGAAGAATAAGTAGTACACACATGAATGAAGTGTATGGACTTGGTCAGCCGATCCACAATCACCCAAATAGCATCGAACCTTCTCAAAGTCCGTGGGAGCCCAACTGCAAAGTCCATGGTGATCTGCTCCCACTTCCACTCCGGGATCTCTATCTGCTGAAGCAACCCACCCGGTCTCTGGTGATCATACTTCACGTGCTGACAGTTGAGTCACCGAGCTACAAATCTAACTATATCTTTCTTCATCCGCCTATACTAGTAGTGTTGTCTCAAATCCTGATACACCTTCGCGGCACCCGGGTGAATGGAATACCGCGAACTATGGGCCTCCTCTAGAATCAACTCCTGAAGCCCATCAACATTGGGTACACAAATCCGACCTTGCATCCTAAATACCCCGTCATCACCAATGGTCACATTTCTGGCATCACCATGCTGAACCTTGTCCTTGAGGACAAGCAAATGAGGGTCATCATACTGACGCTCCCTGATACGATCAAATAAGGAAGACCAAGAAACCATGCAAGCTAGAACCCAACTTGGCTCTAAAAGATCCAATCTCACAAACTGGCTGGCTAAGGCCTGAACATCCATCGCCATAGGCCTCTCCGATGCTGGTAAATAAGCCAAACTCCCCAAACTCTCTGCCCGGCGACTCAAGGCATCGGCCACCACATTAGCCTTGCCTGGGTAGTACAAAATAGTGATATCATAGTCCTTCAACAACTTTAACCATCTCCTCTGGCGCAAATTTAGATCCTTTTGCTTGAACAGGTGCTACAAGCTCCGATGATCAGTATAAATCTCACAAGGAACCCCGTATAAATAATGACGCCAGATCTTCAAGGCGTGAACAATGGCAGCTAGCTCGAGATCATAAACGGGATAATTCTTCTCATGCACCTTCAACTGTCTGGACGCATAGGCAATCACCCTATTGTCCTGCATCAAAACCACTCCAAGGCCAATCCTTGAGGCATCACAATAAATAGTGTAAGACCCCAAACCTATAGGTAATATCAAAATTGGGGCTGTAGTCAGAGCTGTCTTGAGCTTTTGAAAGCTCGCCTCACACTCTTCCGTCCACTAGAATGGAGCACCCTTCTGGGTCAACCTAGTTATATGGGCTGCAATCGATGAAAACCCCTCAACAAAATGATGGTAATAACCCGCCAAGACAAGGAAACTACGGATCTCTATAGCTGAGGATGGTCTGGGCCAACTCTGCACTACCTATACTTTCTTCGGATCCACCTGAATACCCTCACTCGACACCACGTAGCCTAAGAATGCCACAGAATCCAACCAAAACTGACATTTCAAGAACTTAGCATATAACTTCTTTTCTTTCAAGGTCTGAAGCACTGTCCTCAGGTGCTGCTCATGATCTTCCCGACTTCGGGAATACACCAGAATATCATCAATAAAGACAATGAAGAACGAGTCAAGATACGACCGGAACACACTGTGCATCAAATGCATAAAGGCTACTGGGGCATTGGTCAGCCCAAATGACACAACAAGAAACTCGTAATGACCATATCGAGTCTTGAAAGCAGTCTTCGGGATATCTGGCTCTCGAATCTTCAACTGATGGTAACCTGAGCGCAAGTCAATCTTAGAAAACACTCGTGCTCCCTGAAGCTAGTCAAACAAATCATCAATACGAGGCAAAGGATAGCGATTCTTAACTGTAAATTTGTTCAACTGGCGATAATCAATACACAAACGCATAGAACCATCCTTTTTCTTCACAAACAAGACAGGAGCACCCCAAGGTGTTACACTAGGCCTAATAAAACCCTTATCAAGCAATTCTTGTAACTGATCCTTCAACTTCTTCATCTCAGGAAGAGCCATACGATATGGAGGAATAGAAATGGGTTGGGTGCCCTGCAACAGATCAATGCCAAAATCAATATCTCTATCAGGCGACATGCCCGGAAGATCGGCTGGAAACACATCAGGAAAATCCCGTACTATTAGGACTGAATCAACTGAAAGGGTATCAATATAGATATCTATCACATAAGCTAAATACGTGTCGCACCCCTTCTCAACCATTCGTTGAGCCTTAAGGAAAGAAATAACTCTACTTGGAGTGTGATCTAAAGTACCCCTCCACTCAGCACGCGGTACACTTGCCATAGCCAGTGTCACGGTTTTGGCGTGACAATCAAGAATAGCATAATGGGGAAACAACCAGTCCATGCCCAAGATAATATCAAAATCTACCATGCTGAGTAACAATAAATCGGCTCTGGTCTCACCACTAAGAGCAACCAAACACGACCGATAAACGCGGTCCATAATAAGATAATCTCTAACAGGAGTAGAAACATAAATAGGGGAACTCAAAGAATCCTGAGGTACACCCAAATGCGAAGCAAAATAAGAAGACACATAAGAGTAAGTGGAGCATGGATCGAATAGAACCGATGCATCCCTGTAAAAAACCAGTATAATATCTATGATGACAGAATTGGTGGTAATAGCCTCGGTACAAGTAGGAAGGGCATAGTATCGGGCATGTACTCCCCCTATAGGGTGACCTCTACCTCCCCTACCTCTACCTCTAGCTGGATGGGCAGGTGGGGTAGCGACTGGAGCTGTAACCATAGCCTGAGAACTATACGGGGAACGTTGTGGCTGAGAAGTCAGTGGAGGTGCACTCCTCCCAAGTCTAGGGCAATCCCTCACCATATGGCATGTGTCACCACACTCAAAACAAGCTCTAGGAGGATGTGGAGGTTATGACTAGCTCAGGCCAGGTCTGCTGGACTGACCTCTGAAAGCACCTCGCGCATGAGGCGCACTAGATACTGGAGGTGCATAATAAGGCTCTTGAGGCCTAAGAGGAGCTGGAATACCACTGGCTGTTGGAAGAGCTGAATGAACGGGGTGACTAATATAACCCCTACCATGATGACCTGTAGCTGGGGCACGGGCACCAGAATAATGGCCCGACTCAATAGACATCTTAGACTCTCTCTCCTATCTCTCTCTCCCTAGCACGTATACCCTCAATCCTCCTAGCAATGCTCACCACCTGCTGATAAGAAATATCCATCTCCAACTCACGAGACATGCTAGACCTGATACTGGGAATAAGCCCCTTAATAAATCGGCGAACCCTCTCACGAATAGTAAAAACCAAAGTTGGGGCATGTCTAGCCAAACTAGTGTAACGGATACCATACTCTGAGACAGTTGTCACACCTCCTTTTTCCCTACACCCTGCAAAGGGGCACAGCGGGAGTTTTTCCAATTAAAGGACAATCAAAACGGGATTTATTATTTAATTCAGAGTCGCCACTTGGGAGATTTATGGTGTCCCAAGTCACCAGTTGAATCCCGAATCGAGGAAAAGATTGACTCTGTATTGCAGTCCACGAACCAGAAATCCGGATAAGGAATTCTGTTAATCCGGGAGAAGGTGTTAGGCATTCCCGAGTTCCGTGGTTCTAGCACGGTTGCTCAACTGTTATATTTGGCTTATTTATCTAATTTGAATACATGTTTAACCTATGCACAAATTTTAACTTCAACCGCTTTTTATTTATTATTTTTTTTCAAGGAAAATTGCAACGTCACTAAAACAAATCTTGAACCACGTCACATAAATGCACCCATGGTTTTTTGGCATATTTTAACTTCGTTGAGATTTGGATTTGGGTCACATAAATGTGCACCTGAGTTTAGGAAGGTAACCTCATTAAAATACGCGCCTAAAGAGACTAGCGCGTTATTATTTTTGGGGAAGGCCGTGAAATCCGCTAAACGTCCCATCCCGAATTCTAAGTATTTTATTGTAACCATTTATTGAGGACCCCACAATTTGTGCATTTTATTTGGCGAGGCCCGTCTCGTTTATTTTAGAAAGGTAAACCTAAAGCGATTGTGATTTTCTACTCCGTTTATCTCTAATAACAAAATAAAAATCCTAATTAATGAACATTATTTAGGAGCTATTACTTTGAACCTGTGACTTCCAACTAAGTCAAACTCTCAACGGTTTTGGGGCCTCAAGGTCTGCCCAGGAACGAAATGGCTAACCTACATTGACAAGTTGCTACGTGTATGAAGTCTGGGTCGTCTGTGAAGGACATTGAAGCCCAAACCGTCCGCTAGTGGACTGTTAAGCCTTTAATTGTTAAATTAGACCAAGTTTTAACTCGAGTTAACTACACATACACTGAGATGCTACAAATTATTCAACATGCACTCGATGATTATGAAGATTACCTTACTTGCTTATCTATTAGTGAGTTCCTAATTATCACTATAATGGGAAATCAGACGGGAAGCATGATTGGATTTGAGCAACAGTAATTACTAACTCAAACTAACAATATTAAACCAACACTCAATACTTAAAGGAATCATGAATTTAGAAATGGATTATTGAAGACTATTAGAACTGCTTATCGCCCTAGCGTCTGTTGATTATCAATTCAATGTCCAATTGCAAAACTATTCCTCATACAGATCCAAATTGCCCTACATTGATAACAATAGCTAGACCAAAATAAACTGCTAACTCCGGATTCAATATACTTCTCTAATTAGTTTAACAATCCTTAAGCTAACAGTCCTAGGTTTACCATTCAAAATAGTACCATTTTTATTACAATAAATACTCAATCACTATACAGAGAACTACCTAACGTAACAAAATTATCAAAATAGAACTGCGACAGATATTCAACTTCAGTTTCATTTCACGTTTCCAACAGATGGAGCTACATCTACATAGGCTCGAAATATGTACCTGGAAGTTGAAGTATAAACCAAAAATGAGGGGGGGTCAATCAAACAGCAACAGGAATCAACAGCAATTTTCAACAGGTATCAGCAGCCAGAACTCAAATAGAAACAACAAACCAGTCTCAACCCAGAAATGAACTCAACACACTCAAATTTTACCCCGGAATGAACTGTAGAACAACAACAGCAGCAGATACCCAAACAGACCTGACTGTACCACACTACCCTCAAAACTAAACCAGAAAAAAAACTTTCTAAAGCTTTGACCACACTAAACCAGACTGCCTTTCAAAAGAACTCTCAAAAGTGACCTCTGAAACTTGAAGCAGAGAATTTTAAAACTGTTTATGATTCTCAGGGGCTCGGGTTACCGGCTGAGATTTTGACAGGTTAGTTAAGGTAATGAAACAGTAAAAGCTCTCTCAACTCTCTTCAGATTTTTTTTCTCTCTTCTCAAGTCTGCCCAAAAAGAAAAATCAGCCTCTCCAAAAAAAGCCCCCTCATTTAACTCTGTCCAGACCCCTATTTATACCCAAACAACTGACCTTGCCAGCCTCCCAAGAGCACTTAGGCAGCATTCCCCACTAATTCTGCCCATGATCTTCTTTAGTACCCCACTAGTGTATGTTTTCCTCGCATTATCCCTTGTTCTTTTTTATTAAGTTTAAATAGGTATGGGCTCCTATTTCTTAATCCATTTCCTTTAAATCCTCCCCTACCATTATGTTTTGCTCCCCATTAGCACTTAAACAATTCATTAGTTTAATGGTACTTTAGTACCCTACTGTCAGACCATTCAACTCAAACCAATTTCAAACCTTTTAAATCCTAAAATACCCTCCTCGAGTCCCTGAAATTACTGTCCTACCCCATCCCTTTCACTCTGTACCAAACCCTTCAGCTATAACCAGTTCAAACTATCAAATTCCTAACAACTGACTCCTAACTCAAACTGGACAGATTGCAAGACTTTAGATTTGAAAGACCAGTAGACCTCCTAACGACCAACTAGGCAGGTAATCGACGCATGAATTGCAAGCAAAGGGAATCACACACTATAGAACAAGTTTTAATTCACAACAGTTTTGACTAAACCCAACTACTCTCAATATGAGACTGCAATTAGAGATGAGGCAAAGCAAGTGTCATGAAAAGAAACCTGATTAATAGCACAAGCCTAGATTCAAACAATCATGAACCATTTTCTAAGCATTAGGTCTATTGTACAGGCCAACATCACTGATTAAGGAATCACAATGACAAAGTAATTGGTAGCCTGAACTTAAACCAAACTAAACAGACACAAATTAGACCAGTTCTTGACAAATTCAACTCGCAAACTGGCCCAGATTTGGACTTTAGACTACTGACCATAATTCAAACGAGAAATTCATGCCAATTTATAGAAGAGGAAGGGACAGAGTAAACAAACGGAACTGCAAGAGTGAACAATCAAAACTGGACGTAAAAGACTTACCTGAATCACAACTCGATAAAAAAAACTCGAGGCTCTTCCCACTTTCAAGCCGAGACGGACTTTAACCATGTGTTTTCGAAGGAAAACAGCATGGCTAAAGTCAGTCTCTGGCCTAAAATTCATGGAACATGGCCTGCCTAACTTCGATCTGGAATCCGAGCTACCCCACGATGATTTGAAAAGAGTCGATCAAGGTTTCATGGTGAGGGGGTCCAGGAGATCACAGGGTGTGAGTTTGGTGGCATTTGAACGGATTAGGGTTTGGTTCAATTCCTTTGATCTAAGATTCGAGGGGCTCGGGGGTGATTCGAAGAAAAATGAGCGTGGATTTGGAGAGGGGATGGTTTGGTGGTTCGCGGGTGTGATTTTCACGGCCATTGGAGCCGGCGCCGCCGGGTTTTCAGGCGAAGGGAACGAGGGTGGCTAGGGTTTTGGTTGGGTCGTTTGGTTTGTGTCTAAAAGAGACGTAGGATGAAAATGAGGTGGGTGAAGGGGTTTGGGGGTGTTTTGATATATTGAAAATAAGTTGATTAATCTGGGCCGTTGGATGATGGGAACCAACGGTCCAGATTAATTTACTTAAGCCAAACAGGGTCGTTTAGTAGTGACGGGGTCGGGGGTATGGGGAATGGGTCAACATGGGTTATGGGAGGGGTGACCTGGACCGTTGATCATGTGAGATCAACGACCCAGATTGAGCGTGACAATAACGACGTCGTTTGGACGGTCGTATTGCCAGCCTAATTGGACCGGGTAAAAGGGCATCGATTTGGGCCTGTGGAACTTGGCCTGGTCCGAGTTTCTTCTCATCATTTTTTTCATTTTGTTTCTTTCCCTTTTAGACCAATTTTTTCCAAAACCTAAAAAATCCTAAATTAAATTCTAAAAACCAAATTAACTTAAATAATATTAGATTAAGTACAAAATCACACAGTTAAACATAAAAATACAAAAATGCATATTTTTTATGATTTTCCAATTATTGCCGAATAATTTATGATTTAACCCTAAAAATTATAAAATTGAATCCTAGACGTATTTTTTGTATTTTTCATTTTATATAAACCAATGATTAATTAATTCTAAAAAATGCAAGATTAATTCCTAAATGCACATGCACCTACATTATTTTTTGTATTTTCCTTTGATTAAAATAAAATAAACATGCACAGACAAATACAAATAAATCACAAACAACACAAAACTATTTTATTTTGAATTTTCTGGGAGTAGTTTTCGTAGGGAAAAGATCACGTGCTCACAGTTGACCCTCTTTGTCCGGAAACACGAAGGGTTTTCGTGAAAAGATAAAGTGAGCAGATACGAGCGATTTTTTGCCCGTTCGGCTCCTCCGCGTGAAGCATTTTTGAAAGATTTGACCGAACCTCTGCTTCAAAGGTTTCCTACATATCCCTGGCTAAAAGGGAATCAGGTCAATGTAGTTCGGGAAGTTTCGGTAGCTGGGACTACCGCGAAGCTGTAATTTTGCAGTTACTGTTGCTGCATGCTGTTACTACTGCTTTTCGACCTCCTTATTACACCGTGCTAAAAGAAGACAAGAAGCTATACTAAACTAGGGATTACAACATCTTATCTATCTTCAAACTTGCTCTTGTAGCCTTCCTTCTGATTTCTGCAGCGGAATTTATGCTGGGGATATTTTGTTGTAACCCTCCGCTTTACTGACTCTTGACTTGAAATTGAGTGTAGTCCTCTGTTCTACAGGCGGGCTCCTGACTTCAAACTTTACTTTAAAAGATAATACGGCCTCCATTCTCCAGGCGGGCTTCTGACTTCAACAGCAATTTAGAGATAATGCAGCCTTCATTCTCCAGGCGGGCTCCTGACTTCAACAGCAACTATTTCTCCAGAATATAACACTTTCATTCTCCGGGCGGGCTCCTGACCTCAACAATTTCTTAAAAACATAACACCTTCATTCCCCAGGCGGGCTCCTGACTTCGACTACAACTCAAAAATATAACACCTCCATTTTTCAGGCGGGCTCCTGACTTCGACTACAACTCAAAAATATAACACCCCCATTCTCCAGGCGGGTTCCTGACCTCAACAATTTCTTAAAAACATAACACCTCCATTCTCCAGGCGGGCTCCTGACTTCAACAACTTCTTAAAAATATAACACCTCTATTCTCCAGGCGGGCTCCTGACTTTGACTACAACTCAAAAATATAACACCTCCATTCTCCAGGCGGGTTCTTGACCTCAATAAATTCTTAAAAACATAACACCTCCATTCTCCAGGTGGGCTCCTGACTTCAACAACTTCTTAAAAATATAACACCTCTATTCTCCAGGCGGGCTCCTGACTTCGAATACAACTCAAAAATATAACACCTCCATTCTCCAAGCGGGTTCCTGGCCTCAACAATTTCTTAAAAACATAACACCTCCATTCTCCAAGCGGGATCCTGACTTCAACCTTCTAAGAAATGTGTTTTATTGTTGTTGCTCCTTCCTGCCTCCTGAACCATTTTCCTTCTAACTTGAAATTATCTTCTTTCAGAACTGTTTCCCTCAAAATTGGTGTTTCATTCCTCTGAAAACTGCTGGGGATAACACTGGTGTTTTATTCAAAAGTATGTTATTTTCCTCTTTCAAAGACTACTTCCCTTAAAGCTGGTGCTTTCCTTCCACTGGAACTACTTCCCTTAAGACTTGTGTTATCTTCCTTCCGAAATTGCTTCCTTTAAAACTTGTTTGGCCTTCTTCCGAAAACTGTTGGGGATACCATCTTCCCCAAACTTGTGTTATCTTGCTTCTTCCCCAAGTGGGTACCGGGCTTCCAGAAAATTTTCAAAAAATGAAAGAAAACTTTCTGCCCCAGTTTGACAATCTTTCTTGTATCATGATGTCTTTTCATCATCTATAACATTTCATGTCCCTGCTTCAAATCAAAGAAAAAATTTTGTTAGTTTAAAACGTGGTGAATGGTCGTGCCACTCCTGCTGGGGATGGTTTCCTCTTTCTCCTTTCCCAGCTTTGTATTCCATTACATTACCAAAGCTTGCTGGGGATGAGATTATTTGTTGGTGATGATATTCATGTTGGCGATCATATTCCCGCTGGGGATGGTTTTCCCCCTCTTCTTTCCCTGCTCCGTGTTGTCCGACCCTCTCGGAACTTGGTCGATAATCTGCCAGGGATGCGCTTATTTCTTGACGATTCTTTATTCACCAATTGTTGCTTCCCACTTTTCTCCATACTCTCCCTGAAATCCTGGACCAACCCATCATTTGGTCTTGCAACGAACGTCTTTCTCGTTCCATTGCATTATCTTTGGCCCGTCTGATCCACATTGTGTTTTTGCACCATCTTGGCAACTGATAATAAGCTCTAAAAATCCTTTTCAAAAATAAACTGGTGGGGAGATAAAGTCTTTAAAAATAAAAAATGACGAATTCAAGAAAATAAGAGAAGAATAGTTTTCTGAATGGTACAACAGATCCCAATGATCACGTCGTGCATTTTAGATTAACCAACCCAGTCTATTTATATCAATTAATCTTTCTGATGGCCTTACTTTGTTGGGGATATGTAAGCGCCCAATTCCTTTGTCGACTCAACATCTTTGCACTGCTTAATGCCTCGACGGGTCCTTTCCGTCAAACTTATCTTGTTTGCCTCTTTTGACCCCTTGTCGCCTCATAGTGCCCTTCGAGGGGTTTTCACTAATAAGACTCTCTCATTTCCCTCAACTCCCGTTGCCTTATGGTGCCTGTGAAGGTTTTCACCGATAAGACTCTCTCGTTTTATTTCTCTCAACTTACATCGTCTTATGGTGCCTGTGGAGGTTTTCACCGATTAGACTCTCATTTTATTTTATTTTTTCCAGCTGGGGATTGGAGTGTTACCGATATGACTCTCTCTGCTGGGGATTCTTTCGGCTATCAATTCATTTCCAGCTTATGATCCTCTTCTCTGCTGGGGGTCAGAGTATTATTCCCGACTTCCATTTGCATGACTTGGCACTTCTCGGATACTAATCGGGAGGTCTTTTTTGGACATCAATATGGGTTTTTGTGTATGGCTAAAAGAAAAGGGGTATCAAAAGGTTCAAAATAATTTTGATGGGTAAAACATTACAACTCTTGGAATCAAACTTCCTTCCCAAAATTACAAACACAACTTCTACCCCAGTTTCTTGCTTGGGGATTTTTATTTTTTGTTACACTATGACCGAGTCGTAAGGCGCCTACGTATCCTTTTTGAGGAATCAGGTCAAACGTAGTTCCCACTTCCTTTGTTTTTCTTGTGACTTTTCTTTTGTCTTTATTATCATTATTTTTCTCTTCTCTTTTTCTTTCATTTTCATTACTGATTCCAAAAGAGGGGTATGAAAGAATAAATAAGGCTCAAAAGGGGAAGCAAAGGTTGAAGTGTTTGGATGGAAGAACAAATTGCCTCCGTCATTTCATTCTCCGATACCATGCCAAATGCAAACAAACAACAATTACAATTAAAAGAAATCATACATAATATCTCTTAACTGCGTCAGAATTGATAGCCATGTCGACGCATTTCCCTTCGATATCTGTTAAACATAAAGCGCCATTGGACAACACTCTGGTTACAATGAATGGCCCTTGCCAATTCGGGGCGAACTTGCCCTTTGCCTCAGCCTGATGTGGGAGGATGCGTTTCAGCACTTGCTGGCCCACTTCAAACTTCCGGGGACGCACCTTTTTGTTGTATGCTCTTGCCATTCTCTTTTGATATAACTGGCCATGACACACAGCTGCCAATCTCTTTTCATCAATCAAGTTCAACTGCTCCAAACGGGTTTTGACCCACTCGTCATCATCAATCTCAGCCTCAGCGACAATCCGAAGGGATGGAATTTCAACTTTTGCTGGTATCACTGCTTCAGATCCGTATACCAACAAATAAGGAGTTGCACCTACTGAAGTACGAATAGTAGTGCGATAACCCAACAATGTCAATGGTAACTTCTCATGCCATTGTCTGGACCCTCCTACCATCTTCCTCAGTATCTTCTTTATGTTCTTGTTGGCCGCCTCGACCGCTCCATTCGCCTTGGGACGATATGGTATGGAATTACGGTATGTAATCTTGAACTATTGACATACTTCTTTCATCAAACCGCTGTTAAAATTAGCACCATTGTCCGTGATGATCACTTTTGGGATCCCAAATCTACAGATGATATGGGAATGAACAAAATCTACCACTGCCTTCTTGGTTACCGACTTGAAAGTTTTAGCTTCAACCCACTTAGTGAAATAATCGATGGTCACCAAAATGAACCTATGACCGTTGGTAGCTGCTGGCTCAATAGGCCCAATGACATCCATGCCCCAGGCAACAAATGGCCATGGTGCTGACATCGTATGTAATTATGTCGGCGGAGAATGAATCAGATCTCCGTGTATCTGACACTGATGGCATTTCCACATGAAACTGATACAATCACGCTCCATAGTGAGCCAATAATACCCTGCTCGAAGAATCTTTTTCGCCAATACATATTCGCTCATATGTGGCCTGCAAACTCCAGCATGTACCTCTGTCATAACTGTCGTGGCTTGACTAGCATCTACACATCTCAGCAATCCCAAATCTGGTGTTCTTTTGTACAACACTCCTCCACTGAGGAAAAATCCATTTGCCAGTCGCCGAATGGCTCTCTTTTGATCTTCGGTGGCCTACTCCGGGTATATCCCCATCCTGAGGTATTCCTTGACATCATAGAACCATGGTTCGCCATCCAGTTCTTCCTCTAACATGTTGCAATAAGCATGCTGATCACGAACCTGAATATGCAACGGGTCAACATGAATTTTGTCTGGGTGGTGCAACATTGATGCTAAGGTGGCCAAAGCATCGGCAATCTCATTATGAACTCTTGGGATGTGTCTGAACTCCACTGATCGAAATCGCTTGCTCAGATCATGCAAACATTGTCGATATGGTATGAGATTCAAATCCCTTGTTTCCCATTCACCCTGAATCTGATGCACCAGGAGGTCTGAGTCTCCCAAGACCAAGACGTCCGGGACATCCATGTCTGCAGCTAGCCGTAGACCCAAAATGCATGCCTCATACTCAGCCATGTTGTTGGTACAATAGAAATGCAGCTGAGCCGTACAGGATAATGATGTCCTGTTTCAGAAATAAGTACCGCTCCTACTCCAACTCCCTTCGCATTTGCGGCTCCATCTAAAAAAAAGCTTCCATCCTGGTTCCGTGGTCATTTCCAACACCTCTATATGCATCACTTTTTCATCAAGAAAATACGTCCTCAAGGGCTCGTATTCTTCATCAACAGGATTCTCTGCCAAGTGATCAGCCAATGCTTGGGCCTTCATGGCCGTCCTCGTCACATAGACGATGTCGAATCCTGTGAGTAATATCTGCCATTTCGCCAATCTCCATGTGGGCATAGGCTTCTGGAAAATATACTTCAGTGGATCCAAGCGTGAAATGAGATAAGTAGTATATGATGACAGATAATGCTTCAATTTCTGGGCCACCCAAGTTAGGGCGCAACATGTCTTCTCTAGTTGAGTGTACTTAACCTCATAGCCTGTAAACTTCTTGCTGAGATAATAGATGGCTTGCTCCTTCTTTCCTGTAATGTCGTGTTGCCCCAGTACGCAGCCAAACGAATTCTCCAGGACCGTTAGATAAAGAATTAATGGTCTTCCCGGCTCAGGTGGAACCAACACAGGTGGATTTGATAAATATCCTTTGATTTGGTCAAATTCTTCCTAACACTCTGTCATCCATTCTACCGCAGCATCTTTCTTCAGTAGCCGAAAAATGGGTTCACAAGTTGTTGTGAGTTGAGCAATAAACCTGCTGATATAATTCAACCTTCCCAACAGACTCATTACTTCTGTCTTATTCTTCGGCGGTGGCAAATCTTGGATGGATTTGATCTTTGACGGGTCCAACTCAATGTCTCGCCGACTGACGATGAATCCCAACAGCTTTCCAGATGGAACACCAAATGCACATTTAGCCGGGTTGAGCTTAATATCGTACCTTCGAAGTCTTTGGAAAAACTTCCTTAGGTCTGCTACGTGGTCTTCCTGATGCTTGGATTTTATGATCACATCATCCACGTATACCTCAATCTCTTTGTGTATCATGTCATGAAACACAGTAGTCATTGCTCTCATGTACGTTGCCCCAGTATTCTTCAAACCAAATGGCATTACCCGGTAGCAATAAGTCCCTTACGGCGTAATGAAAGCCGTCTTTTCTGCATCTTCTTCATCCATTAGAATCTGATGATACCCAGCATAGCAATCCACAAAAGACCCGATCTCACATCCGGCACAATTATCGATCAAGATATGGATGTTGGGTAATGGAAAGTTATCCTTTGGGCTTGCCCTGTTCAGATTGCGATAATCGACACACACCCTGATCTTCCCATCTTTCTTCGGCACTGGCACCACATTAGCCAACCAATCAGGATATCGAGTGACCCGAATAACCTTGCTTGCAGCTGCTTGGTTACTTCCTCTTTAATCTTCACACTCATGTCTGTTTTGAACCTTAATTTCTGCTTGACGGGAGGGCATACCGGGTTAATGGGCAATTTGTGAACCACTAAATCCGTGCTTAACCCCGGCATGTCATCATACGACCATGCAAAAATGTCTTTGAACTCAATAAGTGCTTTGATTAGTTCTTCCCTGATATTTGTTGCAATGTGGATGCTTATTTTAGTTTCCCTGATATCATCTGCATCCCCTAAATTGATGGCTTCTGTGTCATTTAAGTTGGGCTTGGATTTCTCTTCAAACTGGCTTAACTCTCTATTTATCTCTTCGAAGGCTTCATCCTCATCGTATTCCGATTCATCATCATAATCGACCTCTTGTACAATTAGTTTGGAATCAGATTAATTTTTTAGACTGGGTTGAAGATCCGTTGTGCATGCCATGTCATTAGAACCAATATAAAGAGAACTGTTCAGAAAGAGAAAAGACGAAAACAAAATTAGAACAAAATAAGAAGAGAAAAACTTTCACTTTATTAAAATACGGGATAACAGAGTTTCACACTTTGCCAAATACAAAACAAAACTGGATTACAACCCTGGAATAATCCAAAAAAAACAAGAAAGAAAAATCAGAGCCCACTACCAAGACTCCCTCCGGGTAGGAAGGGAGTAGCCATCCAATTGTTGATATTTGCCCTAGGCCCCACAAACTATACATCTAACCTACTGGACCCTTCTCCAGCTTCTATGATGTTGACATCGGCGAACAGCCTTTCAAAGCCCTCATTCAAATCTTCATCTGACCCAATCAGTGGTCTGAGAACTTTCGGGACCGATAACTTTCTGATACCTGCTATGACAAATGATCTGGATTGGCGCGGGATTGGCTTGGGAAGGACCCAGACTCTTTTCTTCAACTTGCGGGCCCGTCTCACATCTGCCGTTATAGTCTTGAACCCCAACCCAAAGGTATCCAGATTTTTGGGCAAAGAAACCGGCTGAACAATACCTTGAAGATCAGCCCCTAAACCTTTGCCTGGCACAAACCCGTTTTTCAACATCTCCGAGGCTACCATGACAGTTGCAGCTGCTATTTTGGGAAGTGGGATGATTTCACCTTCGGGAACTTTGTCCACTAAAACCATATCGAAAACCTGGTAAACCCATGGTCCCTTATCATCATCAGTCTCTATGAAGCGTACGATGGCATCACTTACGGCGCTTGTATTGTCTTCCCCATGTACTACGATCTCTTGCCTATCCCACTCGAATTTGACCATCTGATGTAATGTAGAAGGCACTTCTTTGGTGGCGTGGATCCAGGGTCGCCCTAACAGAAGATTATATGACACTACCACGTCTAACACTTGAAACTTTATGGTGAACTCGACTGGACCAATTGTTCATTCAAGTATGATGTCACCCACTGTGTCTGTACCACCACCAAAAAAACCTCGAACATAGATGTTGTTCTTGTGAATCCTGTCACTATCGACCTTCAGTTTGTTCAATGTGGCCAAAGGACAGATATTGGCACGACCCATTATCAATCAGTACTCGAGTGACTACCGAGTCTTCGCACTTCACGATCAAATAAAGGACTCTATTATGTTCTGTACCCTCCACGGGCAACTCGTCGTCTGAAAAAGTGACCCTGTTGACCTCAAAAATCTTGTTTGCTATTTTCTCTAGATGATTCATAGAGATCTTATCCGGAACATGGGCTTCGTTCAGAATTTTCATCAATACCTAGCGATGCTCGTCTGAATGGATCAACAATGATAACAATGAGATCTGTGTCGGGGTCTTCCTCAACTGCTCCACAATGGAGTAATCTTGCGCCTTCATTTTCTTTAAAAATTCTTCCGCCTCTTACTCGGTAACTGGATTCTTTGTCGCTACTGGATTGGCCTTTCTTAACTCTGCGGGAGCAAAACACCTTCCCGAACGAGTTAACCCCTGTGCCTCACATATTTTCTCCACAACTTCCTTCCGCTTATGCAAACCATTACTTGACTGTAGCTCCATGGCACAGCTTTTTCGCTGATTATCGGCAACTGCATTACTGGCCTGATAACAACTAGTCCTGTGCATGCCCCCTTCATGGCTACTGGCTTGCTTGATATCCCTTGCACCGTTACTTTGACCGGCTCTGGATTCTTGGCAACATCAGACGAACTCTTCCCCATCACCACCACTGGCTTGCTTTCTACCCTTTCCGACTGTACTACCGCTTTTCCACTGATCAACTTTTCTTTCAGACTGGCACGGATCATCATTACCGTTTGTGAGGGCTTCTTGAGCTTCCCTCCTTCGTGCACTAATTCGATCATGTGGGTTTCATGGTGTGCTGGCAACGGGTTCTAATTGATGTTAGGTGCCTCTGGTTCCTGGACCTCGATCCTATTTGTGTCAATAAGATCTTATACGGCAGTCTTCAACTTCCAACACTTCTCAGTATCATACCCGGGAGCCCCCGAACAATATTCACAGCTTACCGAGTGGTCCAGATTTTTGGGAAGGGGATTTGGCAATTTGGGCTCCACAAGACTCAATAGGCCTAACTGCCTCAATTTGTGGAACAGAGTAGTATAGGTTTCTCCCAGCGGAGTGAATGTTATCTGCCTCTGCACCCTTTCATTCCTGAAAGTCTGATTCCCACGGAAACCTGGTCCCGAAGGATTCCTGTAGGCCTTTGGTAGTGGATATGTGTTTTGTGGAGGTGGATATGTGTTTTGTGGAGGTGGATATGTATTTTGGGGAGCCAGCGCACGCCATTGCGGGAGAGTCGGGGGCTGGGTGTAAGTTTGGGCGTGATGGACAGAGAAATGTGGCTCTTGTGGAGGGTAGTAGGGCTGTAGAGGGTCGTATGGAATGTGTGGGTAATTTGAGTGATGGGGTCTAGGTTGGTAGTAAGGGGGACCTCTGGATCTGGACCAAGTACCTGCCTCGACTGTTGCGATATCTTCCCTTTTCTTCTTTCCGAGCGCACCTCCCATGCCGCTCTGAATGGCCTGAGTGGTTGCTTTAATCGCCGAATAGCTCAGGATCTTGTTGGACTTAAGTCCCTCTTCAATCATACCGCCCATTTTTACTACTTCGTTGAAAGATTTGCCAACTGATGTCACTAGGTGACCGAAGTAAGTTGGCTCCAGAGTCTGCAGAAAGTAGTCCACCATTTCCCCCTCTCTCATCGGAGGATCAACTCTTGCTGCCTGCTCTCTCCAGTGGAACCCAAATTCTCGGAAGCTTTCCCCGGGCTTCTTCTCAAGTTTCAGCAATGTGAGACTGTCAGGGACGATCTCAAGGTTGTACTGAAAGTGGCCTGCAAAGGCTTGTGCCAGATCGTCACAGGTGTACCACCTGATAGGATCCTGTCTTGTGACCATTCCAGTGCAGACCCGCTTAGACTTTGACCAAAATGAGCTATCAACAGCTCGTCTTTTCCCCCGGCTCCTCTCATCTTACTGCAAAAACCTCGCAGATGTGCCATTGGATCACCGTGCCCCTTATATAGATCAAACTTTGGCATCTTGAACCCCGCCGGCAATTGAATATCGGGGAATGGTCACAGATCTTTGTAGGCCACACTGACTTGGTTGCCTAACCCATGGATATTCCTGAAGGACTGCTCCGGGCTTTTAAACTTTCGAAGCACTTCATCTTGCTCTGGGCTCTTAGCCAGCTTTTCAGTCTTTACCGGGATCTCGAAGTGAGTATTATAAGTATGAGGCTCGGGTGCTTTGAAGGTTGGTTCAGGGGGGGTAATATTGGTTATCGTGAGCCTGAAACAACAGCTCGCTGGATGATCTTTGCAGCGTAGCTGGTAGGGGTGCCATGAAAACAGGAACATTTGGTGGAGGAGGGTTCTGATTGTGTTGTGAAGCTTGGGGATCATAGGCATTTCTTCCCTGATAGTATTAGTGACTAGGGAAGCTTGTCGAAGGGTCGGGGAGAGGGTATTCCGGCGGGTGTCCTGGTGGGAGAGTGGGATTAACGGGAGGGTCAGGCACTTTTTGTACCCTAGCTAAGGCCAGCTGCATTTCTTTCATCTCCTGTCTCATCTTATCCATTTCCTCCTTCAGTATTTGATTCTCCGTCCTTTCATCCTCGACACTTTGGTCTGAACTAGTCATGCTTTTTAGTATGGGCCCTTTGGATCTTGTTTGGTAATGGTAATCTGCCAGAACGTTCTAACAAACTAACTGGTTCGAAATCTCTGGAAGTACAACAAACTTGTTAGCGTTAGAGTTTAACACATATTGCAATTTCACGTTGGGGGATGCAATGTTCCTAGGCAGTTTAACCATTTCTAACATGTCTTTGCTTCGACTGCATGCATCATTCCGGCTTACTTTGTTTGTGCCTCGTTTCAGTGTTTCTGAAACTTTCTTTATCTCTCTTTTTATTTCTTTCTTTTCCTTTCTTTTATTCACTTTGCCGTTTCTCTTTTTCTTTTTAGTGGTGGTCGAATCTTATGTGGATTGCCTACGTATCATATCCCCACATGAATCAGACCGCGCGTAGTTCCTCCACAAGTGCGGAAAATAAAGACACCATTTTTGGATTTTTCAACCTTTACTAGCAAAACGTTTTATTACAAGCCAAAACATTTTTGAAAGGAAATTGACAGACTTGATACAGATTACAGACTTTATGCCAAAAAGGGAAATACAAACTCCGACGGACAACAGACTCTAAAGACAAGGAAAATACTGACTCAAACTATGAATGTTTCAGAGTTTTGAATTTTGGCACCCGCGGGGCGTCGTTCGGCCTCGCCGCGGTCTTTGGTGCAAGGCCCCTTTGTAGATCTTTCAAATCTTCCATGATCTGGTGGACATAAATCATTATTGAAGCAAAGAAGGTGGTATGGGACATATTCTCACTAGCTAGGCACTTTATGGTGATGTAGTGCCCGATATCTTCGATTCTTCCCTTGATTCTGTCCCTTTCCATAAGCAATCGCTCTATTTGTTGATTCCGCGTCCCCAGCATTTGAGAGTTGTAAAGGAGTTGATCTTGAAACTCATTCATTTGTTTCTCCATTCGGGCCATTAGATCATAGTAGCTTTTCCTATCTGCTCTGGCATCTCGGGGTTGTCTGAAGATCCGCTCTTTGAGAGTGGATATTGTTTCTCTCAATATAGCGATGTTCCTTTCGTAGTCCCTCTTCATTTGTTGCATAGACCGTGCTCGCTCTTCTGCCTTCTTTACATATTTCACCTGGATTATCGCTAGACCAGCTTTAGATTTTTCCAGGTCTTCTTGATACTCGAGGACTTTCTTCTTTAGACCGTTTATGAGCCTTTCATCAGCCCGGCTTCTCTTCGGGTTTCTGGTAGCTATTTTCATTTCCTGGATTTGAGCTTTGAGGGCCTCGTTTTCCTGAGCTAGTTTTCTCTTTTCTCCCTCATCTGCAGCGATATGCAAATCTTTCTCAAATTTTAAATTTATAACTTGATTCTCCAACTTGCCTATTGTAACCATGTACTCGTGCTCTTTAGCCAACCAATCCCACTGTTCTTGCGACGCCTTGACGAATTCCTAGAGATGGGGTCTTTTAGCCGGCCTTTCGTGCTCAAGTTCTCTCATGTACCAAGCAAGGTATCCTGGCGCCGCTTCCCCTTTGGCCTGATCCTGCACGCAAGTATCTGCTTTTAAATATTGGCATTCACTCCAGATCTGATGGACTCTTGCTTCAGGGAACTGTCCGTCAGGGCTAATCTCAATTACTCGAGCACTAAGATCTTCCTCATGCGGCACTGTTTGGCATCTCCCGAGTTGTCTCAAAACCAGATATGGCACGTAAGACTGAATGCTCTTAAGCCTCATCAATAGAAAGTGGGTCCTAGCTGCCTGCATATGGATGACCTCATCAACGGGCAACCATCCTAGTGTCCACTGTATTTGGCTGGCGATGAGGGTCCGAAAGAATGATGTCCACGCCGTAACTCCCTCGGGTAGACTGACCCCCTTGATTCTTGTGTAGAACTCTTCTATGCAAGTTTTCTTCGAGGAACCATAACTCAAGAGTTGGGAACGGTGGCAGAGATGCTCAGTCATCCATATTTGTAGCAACAAGTTACACCCCTCGAAAAAGTTCCCTCTAGCTTTGCAGGATGTGAGAGCTCGGAAGATATCAGATACTATCATAGGCGCAAGAGTGCTTTCATCTTGAGTGAGCAAGGTACTGACGACCCCGGCTATTTTCAGATCAATGTTTCCGTCTTTCCTTGGAAATACCAAAAGGCCCAAAAAGGTTATCATAAAAGCCACTCGTCTATGCCCGTCCCATTTCTGACGGTTACTTTTGCTGCATAACTTGTTACCCGGGTTGTTGAATCCTCCGACATGACCGTATCTGCCGTATATGAAGTGCGGATTACAAAAACCTGCGGCCAAATCTGGGTTATGGACCGTCCTGGGTATCTTTAACGAATCTAAAAATCGATGCACAGTGACAGCTCTTGGACCAACCAGGTATTTTTGCCTCAATGTAACTTCAGCATTTCCGATGTACCCGGCTATTTCCTCCAAAGTCGGGGTGAGTTCAAAATCGGAGAAGTGGAAGACATTGTGTGTCGCGTCCCAGCAGGTGACCAAAGCTCTTATGATATCCCCCCGAGGCTGGTTTCTAATAAACCCGTAAGACCTTTTAGATATTTCTTGACCTCATTTTGCCCTTCACCACCTAAATCATCCCACCATAGTCGCAACTTGAAAGGGATTTTAGTCATTATTGAAAAGGGTTCATTTTGCATCGTGCTCATCCTGCACATTTATTAAGGTGATTAAGCGAAAAATAAAATTTATTTGACTCAACCAATTGGCTATTTTTAATTTTTCACAGATTAAAAGAAATATCTGGTTCCGAACACGACCTTTCAGCACTTCGGGAATGAAGATTTTGAGGTTGGGTGAGTCAACCGGTCAAAAATCCAAAAAATGACTACAAGTGGCCGTTTATGCAAAGTCAGCCTTCCGGCGTCCCTTTTGGGAATATTCGACTATTTTGACAAAAACGGCGTCACCCGACTTATTTATGACGAAAATTAAAATTTTGACATTTTTGTAAAGGGGAGGTTGGACCCGATGAGGGTTGCCTACGTATCCCGCACCCTGTGAGAATCAAACCGGCGTAGTTCGGGTAGATAAAACAAACTTCTTTTGAAAACAAGACTCTTTTCAATGGCAAATAAAACCATTTTTCATAAACAAAACCCCTTTTTTTCATTTTCTCAAGAGTTTCGACGCTATTTGGACATTGATGTTTTTTCAAAATAGGCGATTAACTACCTCTATCTTTCTTTCCTCAAAGTATTCAAAAGTCGGTCAGCATGCAAGTCCGAAGCAAACAAATGCATAGGTAGCAAGTTGGATGCATCAGGATGGTTTTTTGTCGTTTTGGTACACCTGTCCTCGACAGACCCAACCCTTGTGTTGAGCCTCCGAAGTCAAATGCACATGATGCAAACAAACGTTCCTACTAGGGATCCGGCATGAAGCTGAGTTATTCTAGGTTCATAACCTGGTTATTTGTTCTATACTGTGTACCCGAGCGGACAACTCGAGTCGAGGAGGGGGCTACATACCGGGGACCCGCGAGATCGTTCGGCTTTGTAACTTGTCCGGCCTCTTTCTTATTTCAGGATATGACACTAACAGAATAGGGAGTCTCAACCAGTGAGCACATCCCCGGAGGTGAGAAGAGAAGGGTTTCGTAGCAGTTTATATACAGTTCAAATAATATCAAAGCGATAAAAGCAACATTTTGCACATTTAGGCCAAAACATGTAATAAGATCAAATAATAAATGAAGCCAAATAATAACAATTATTCCAGGCTCGAATTCTTGAACCCTGAACCAGAAATTCTGGGTTCGGTCCCCAGCAGAGTCGCCAGAGCTGTCACACCTCCTTTTTCCCTACACCCTGCAAAGGGGCGCAGCGGGAGTTTTTCCAATTAAAGGACAATCGAAACGGGATTTATTATTTAATTCAGAGTCTCCACTTGGGAGATTTATGGTGTCCCAAGTCACCGGTTGAATCCCGAATCGAGGAAAAGATTGACTCTGTATTGCAGTCCGCGAACCAGAAATCTGGATAAGGAATTCTGTTAATCCGGGAGAAGGTGTTAGGCATTCCCGAGTTCCGTGGTTCTAGCACGGTTGCTCAACTGTTATATTCGGCTTATTTATCTGATTTTAATACATGTTGAACCTATGCACAAATTTTAACTTCAACCGCTTTTTATTTATTATTTTTTTCAAGGAAAATTGCAACGTCACTAAAACAAATCTTGAACCACGTCACATAAATGCACCCGTAGTTTTTTGGCATATTTTAACTTCGTTGAGATTTGGATTTGGGTCACATAAATGTGCACCCGAGTTTAGGAAGGTAACCTCATTAAAATACGCGCCTAAAGAGACTAGCGCGTTATTATTTTTGGGGAAGGCCGTGAAATCCGCTAAACGTCCCATCCCGAATTATAAGTATTTTATTGTAACCATTTATTGAGGACCCTACAATTTGTGCATTTTATTTGGCGAGGCCCGTCTCGTTTATTTTATAAAGGTAAACCTAAAGTGATTGTGATTTTCTACTCCGTTTATCTCTAATAACAAAATAAAAATCCTAATTAATGAGCATTATTTCGGAGCTATTACTTTGAACCTATGACTTCCAACTAAGTCAAACTCTCAACGGTTTTGGGGCCTCAAGGTCTGCCCAGGAACGAAATGGCCAACCTACCTTGACAAGTTGCTACGTGTATGAAGTCTGGGCTGTCTGTGAAGGACATTGAAGCCAAAACCGTCCGCTAGTAGACTGTTAAGCCTTTAATTGTTAAATCAGACCAAGTTTTAACTCGAGTTAACTACACATACACTGAGATGCTACAAATTATTCAACATGCACTCGATGATTATGAAGATTACCTTACTTGTTTATCTATTAGTGAGTTCCTAATTATCATTATAAAGGGAAATCAGACGGGAAGCATGATTGGATTTGAGCAACAGTAATTACTAACTCAAACTAACAATATTAAACCAACACTCAATACATAAAGGAATCATGAATTTAGAAATGGATTATTGAAGACTATTTGAACTGCTTATCGCCCTAGCGTCTGTTGATTATCAATTCAATGTCCAATTGCAAAACTATTCCTCATACAGATCCAAATTGCCCTACATTGATAACAATAGCTAGACCAAAATAAACTGCTAACTCCGGATTCAATATACTTCTCTAATTAGTTTAACAATCCTTAAGCTAACAGTCCTAGGTTTACCATTCAAAATAGTCCCATTTTTATTACAATAAACACTCAATCACTATACAGAGAACTACCTAACGTAACAAAATTATCAAAATAGAACTGCGACAAATATTCAACTTCAGTTTCATTTCACGTTTCCAACAGATGGAGCTACATCGACATAGGCTCGAAATATGTACCTGGAAGTTGATGTATAAACCAAAAATGAGGGGGGTCAATCAAACAGCAACAGGAATCAGCAGCAATTTTCAACAGGTATCAGCAGCCAGAACTCAAATAGAAACAACAAACCAGTCTCAACCCAGAAATGAACTCAACACACTCAAATTTTCCCCCGGAATGAATTGTAGAACAACAACAACAGCAGATACCCAAATAGACCTGACTGTACCACACTACCCTCAAAACTAAACCAGAAAAAAAAAACTTTCTAAAGCTTTGACCACACTAAACCAGACTGCCTTTCAAAAGAACTCTCAAAAGTGACCTCTGAAACTTGAAGCAGAGAATTTTAAAATTGTTTATGATTCTCAGGGGGCTCGGGTTACCGGCTGAGATTTTGACAGGTTAGTTAAGGTAATGAAACAGTAAAAGCTCTCTCAACTCTCTTCAGATTTTTTTCTCTCTTCTCAGGTCTGCCCAAAAAGAAAAATCAGCCTCTCCAAAAAAAAACCTCATTTAACTCTGTCCAGACCCCTATTTATACCCAAACAACTGACCTTGCCAGCCTCCCAAGAGCACTTAGGCAGCATTCCCCACTAATTCTGCACATGATCTTCTTTAGTACCCCACTAGTGTATGTTTTCCTCCCATTATCCCTTGTTCTTTTTTTTTTAAGTTTAAATAGGTATGGGCTCCTATTTCTTAATCCATTTCCTTTAAATCCTCCCCTACCATTATGTTTTGCTCCCCATTAGCACTTAAACAATTCATTAGTTTAATGGTACTTTAGTACCCTACTGTCAGACCATTCAACTCAAACCAATTTCAAACCTTTTAAATCCTAAATACCCTCCTAGAGTCCCTGAAATTACTGTCCTACCCCATCCCTTTCACTCTGTACCAAACCCTTCAGTTATAACCAGTTCAAACTATCAAATTCCTAACAACTGACTCCTAACTCAAACTGGACAGATTGCAAGACTTCAGATTTGAAAGACCAGTAGATCTCATGATGACCAACTAGGCAGGTAATCGACAGCATGAATTGCAAGCAAAGGGAATCACACACTATAGAACAAGTTTTAATTCACAACAGTTTTGACTAAACCCAACTACTCTCAATATGAAACTGCAATTAGAGATGAGGCAAAGCAAGTGTCATGAAAAGAAACCTAATTAATAGCACAAGTCTAGATTCAAACAATCATGAACCATTTTCTAAGTATTAGGTCTATTGTATAGGCCAACATCACTGATTAAGGAATCACAATGACAAAGTAATTGGTAGCCTGAACTTAAACCAAACTAAACAGACACAAATTAGACCAGTTCTTGACAAATTCAACTCGCAAACTGGCCCAGATTTGGACCTTAGACTACTGACCATAATTCAAACGAGAAATTCATGCCAATTTATAGAAGAGGAAGGGACAGAGTAAACAAACGGAACTCCAAGAGTGAACAATCAAAACTGGACGTAAAAGACTTACCTGAATCACTACTCGATAAAAAAAACTCGAGGCTCTTCCCACTTTCAAGCCGAGACGGACTTTAACCATGTGTTTTCGAAGGAAAACAGCATGGCTAAAGTCAGTCTCTGGCCCAAAATTCATGGAACCTGGCCTGCCTAACTTCGATCTGGAATCCGAGCTACCTCACGATGATTTGAAAAGAGTCGATCAAGGTTTCATGGTGAGGGGGTCCAGGAGATCACAGGGTGTGAGTTTGGTGGCATTTGAACGGATTAGGGTTTGGTTCGATTCCTTTGATCTAAGATTCGAGGGGCTCGGGGTGATTCGAAGAAAAATGAGCGTGGATTTGGAGAGGGGATGGTTTGGTGGTTCGCGGGTGTGATTTTCACGGCCATTGGAGCCGGCGCCGCCGGGTTGAAGGGAACAAGGGCGGCTAGGGTTTTGGTTGGGTCGTTTGGTTTGTGTCTAAAAGAGACGTAGGATGAAAATGAGGCGGGTGAAGGGGTTTGGGGGTGTTTTGATATATTGAAAATAAGTTGATTAATATGGGCCGTTGGATGATGGGAACCAACGGTCCAGATTAATTTACTTAAGCCAAACAGGGTCGTTTAGTAGTGACGGGGTCGGGGGCGGGTATGGGGAATGGGTCAACATGGGTTATGGGAGGGGTGACCTGGACCGTTGATCATGTGAGATCAACGACCCAGATTGAGCGTGACAAAAACGACGTCGTTTGGACGGTCGTATTGCCAGCCTAATTGGACCGGGTAAAAGGGCATCGATTTGGGCCTGTGGAACTTGGCCTGGTCCGAGTTTCTTCTCATCATTTTTTTCATTCTGTTTCTTTCCCTTTTAGACCAATTTTTTCCAAAACCTAAAAAATCCTAAATTAAATTCTAAAAACCAAATTAACTTAAATAACATTAGATTAAGTACAAAATCACACAGTTAAATATAAAAATACAAAAATGCATATTTTTTATGATTTTCCAATTATTGCCGAATAATTTATGATTTAACCCTAAAAATTATAAAATTGAATCCTAGACGTATTTTTTGTATTTTTCATTTTATATAAACCAATGATTAATTAATTCTAAAAAATGCAAGATTAATTCCTAAATGCACATGCACCTACATTATTTTTTGTATTTTTCCTTGATTAAAATAAAATAAACATGCACAGACAAATACAAATAAATCACAAACAACACAAAACTATTTTATTTCGAATTTTCTGGGAGTAGTTTTCGTAGGGCAAAAATCACGTACTCACAACAGTCATAGTACCCTGTCGCAAATGCTCAAACTCTGTGCAACATGCGTCCCTGAGGCTCTGAGGAACGAACTCCATCAAGAATATATTCGAAAACTGAGTCCAAGTCAGTGAAGCTATCTCATCTAGACTGTCTAACTCGTAGGTACGCCACCACTCATAGGAGGCTCCTCGAAGCTGGAAGGCAGTGAAAGAAACCCACTCGATCCTGATATACCCATAGTGCGAAGGATACGGTGACACTCCTCCAGAAATCCCAAGGCATCATCTGATGCTATCCCACTGAATACAGGAGGATCATACATTTTAAACCTCTCAAGTCTTCGTTGCTCATCCTCTAAAGGCGTTGCTCTGTCCTCGGGCTGACTTGGGACTATACGCTGTACAGAAATAATCTCTAGGACCTGATCAACATGTACTCGCTGCTCAGGAGTGTGGGCGGCAGGAGTTTTTGCTCCTCCCCCGGCCTGGGATGTAGCTGCAGCAAGGGTTAGCAACCCTCCCTAAGCCAAAGTGGTATACATGCTCATAAACTATGCCATAGTCTCCTGAAGTGCTGGAGTAGTAGTAGCAGTAGTCATATCAGGTGCCTGGACTCTGGCTGGAACTACTGGTGGTACCTCGGCGGTAGCACGTGCTGGTGCTCTAGTTGCACCGCGTGCGCGTCCTCGACCTCTGACGGCTGCATTAGGGGCCGCGGGTGCCTGATTATCTCTGGTAGCACGTGTCCTCACCATCTGTAAGAGAATAGAAGACAGAAATTTAGAATTGTGATGTCAAAATCTCGCACGACAAGGAAATCAAATGAAATTGAATTTTCCTAACAGTTACACAGCCTCTCATAGATAATTACAGACGTCTCCGTACCGATCAGCGAGACTCTAATAAACCAGCTTGTAATTCATGACTCCTATGAACCTAGAGCTCTGATACCAACTTGTCACGACCCCGGTTCATCCTCCGTGAACCATCATGACGTCACCTAGTCTCTACGACTAGGTAAGCCTAACAATGCGGAAAATAAACCAATTTGCGGAAGAAATAATTAAAAACCAAAATAGTGAAATATAACAGCGTTTAAAAGTGCCGCTCGGCATACACAATATCAACTCTCAAAAACTAATACATTTTTTCAAAACCCGGAATCTCATGATCACAAGCCTTTTAATGTCTACAAGTATCTAACTCCAGAATATCTAACAAAAGAAAGAAAATACAGAAGGGCTAATACTTAAAAGGGAGAGTAGAAAGAGACTCTTCGGTCTGCGGACGTGGCAGATATACCTCGGAGTCTCTACAAACGCCTCGTCTCAAGCGTGATAAGTCTGAGTGGAGGTACCTGGATCTGCACATGAAAAACATGCACAAACAGGGTATGAGTACACCACAGCGATACTCAGTAAGTGCCAAGCCTAACCTCGGTCGGGTAGTGACGAGGAAGGTTAGGGCCCTACTGAGATTAAATGAAATATAAGGTGCGATAGTATAAGATAAAGCAGTACAGTTGAAAGATAAAAATAAGAATCAATACAAGATAATAAGGATAACTATTACTGAAACAGAAATAGAACAATCACCAGGAATACCACTCTTCTCAAAGATAATAATCGGGAATCTCTCAGTATCCTAAGGATCTCTTAGTACCCTCAATTCATGTCGGGGATCTCTTGGTATCCCGAGGATCTCTTGGTATCCTCAATATATGCTAGGGATCTCTTGGTATCCTCAATATATGCTAGGGATCTCTTGGTATCCTCATTATATGTGCTAGGGATCCCTCGGTATCCCGCACCTCATCTCAAATCATAAATATGTACAGGGGATCTCCGGGGATGACGTCCCGTAGTCCCAAAGTAAAACACACAGCAACAACACAAGGAATACTCAATTAAGCTAAATTTTGTACCAAGTAAAACAGGTAATTCTAACCAACATGCTTCACATAATACAATTACGGCGGTTTAAACAATAAAGCAATTAAGTAAATTAAACATGCTTTTTCTAAGCTAATAGCAGATTTAAATTTCAAGTAGAGTAAGCAGGAAAGGAAAACACAATTAAAGCTACTTAAGTGAAAAGAGGATTTTAAACAATTAGCACAAGTATGCACTCGTCACCTCACGTACAAGGCACTTCAATTACCACAATACCAAATCCTAAGGGGAATGTCCCCCACACAAGGTTAGCCAAGCCACTTACCTCGAACCAGCTCTAATCAATCTGAAACCACGCTCTTGCCACGAGTACTCGATACCAAATGGCCCAAATCTAGTCAATTCAATTTCATAATGTAAATAACACTTCAAGTAACTAATTCTACAAAGAAATGCTAAGCTAATACGCGAAATTAGGTAAAATGACCAAAATGCCCCTCGGGCCTACGTCTCGAAATCGGGTAAAATTTATATTTTCAGAATCCTTATACTCTAACGAGTTCATGCATACCAAAATTATCCAAATCTAAGGTCAATTTCCCAATCAAAATTTGAATTCTAGGTCTAAGAACTTTCTTCCAATTTTTCCCCAATTTTCATCTCCAATCCAAAATTAAATGACAAAACTAACAATAGATTAATGGAATACGACTAGAAAGGGTTAAGGAACTATGACCCACTGATTTCCTCTTCAAATTCCTCCCAAAATCGCCCTATCCCGAGCTCCAAATCGAATTCCCAACTTTTGAAACTAAACCCTCGAAATTCCTATTTTCTGCCCAAAAATCCTGCATCTGCGGTCCACCCTTCGCATCTGCGATACCGCTTCTGAGGTTGGGGAACCGCTTCTGCGGTTCTCAATTAAAAGTTCCATCTCCGCACCTGCGACCCGAATGTCGCATCTGCGGTCCCGCAGGTGCGTTAATCCATCCGCTTTTGTGGTCCCTGCTCTACTTCTCCTTTGGCCGCTTCTGCGGCTTAACTCTATATCTGCGGGAGTTGCATTTGCGGCCTCTCAACCACAGATGCGGTTATGACAGCAGCCCAAAGACTTCAGCTGCAAACTCCAACTTTCCAACTTCCCGTTAACCACCCGAAATCATCCCGAGGCCCCCGGACCTCAACCCAAAGCACAAACAAGTCATGTACCACTATCCAAACTTATACTAATCTTCCAAACACCTCAGGCAACATTGAATCAACCAATTAGCATCGGATTCAAGCCTAAGAACTTCAAAACTCTCAAAATACGCTTTCGATCAAAAAGTTTATCAAATCTTGTCCGAATGACCTGAAATTTTGTACATACATCACATTCAACATTGCGGAGCTACTCCAACTTTTGGAATTCCATTCCGACCCTCGGATCAAAATCTCATTATCGAACCAGAAACTTCAAAAATTCAACTTTCGGTATTTCAAGCCTAAATTATCTACGGACCTCCAAAACACAATCTGAACACACTCCTAAACCCGAAATCACCCAACGAATATAAGGGAACCATCGGAATTCCATTCCGAGGTTGTCTTCACACTATCCCAACTACGGTCAAATTTTCAAAACATTAGCTCTCATTTAGGGACTAAGTGTCCCAAAACTCTCCGAAACTCTAAATAATTCCTCCTGACAACTCACAATAACAGAAACAAATACAGGAAAAGCAGTTAATAGGGGATCAGGACATAAATTCTTAAAACGACTGGCCAGGTCGTTACAAGATAAGTCAAACTGCGACCAAGAATGCAGCTCTACCTCACCTCTAGCAGATAGTCCAAAAAGCGACCTACTACTGATAACCGATCCTCACACCTGGATGTGCATAATTAAGTACAGAATGTAGTATGAGTACAAGCGGCCAAATGTACTCAATAAGTATCGTAAATAAATACGGCAAGGAAAAAGGAGCACAAAATATTAATGATACTAACTATCACCTGTGTAGAAAAAGGAACCTTCCCTCACTTCTACATATCTGCTCCAAACAATTGATCAGTATTTCTAACATCCGCATGTACACCATCAAGAGAGAAATATGAGAGGGTGACCCTAGGGGGTGGATCCGTTTTCACACGCTGCACGGACAACTCACGTGCTAATAATAGAACCCGCACGGACAATCACGTGCCAATAACATCAATATATGAATCCACACGGACAACTCATGTGATGTACGGACAACTCACGTGTTGCACGGATAACTCACGTGTCAATAACACAATCCCCCTGGTATGATCACATGTACAACAATACAATCCGTCTGGCGTGGTCACAGGCCTCCAGTCCAAACATATCATACAAGAGCAACTAAACAAAAGTACATATATGTGATGAATGAATAACAAATATCATGCTCCTGGATTGGTATAAATGGCATGCTAAAGTGTAAGTATGTGCAAAGTGTGTTATCATAGCTCAAATCGGCAATCTCATCACTGAAAAGCATCTATTAAGTTTATTCAGGGATTAAACCTCTATGTAGCCTCAAACATGGCTCAAATAGTTCATACAATGTTGCAAATATGAGAAATATCATAGCTTAAAGTTTAACCGTCAATTCTAGGCTTATAAGAGCCCGAGCACAACTCAAACATGAATAAATAATCCTAGTGACCGCACATGAGTTCATCCCCATACATGTGCGCATCCCAATAGCAAGTGGCTATCACAACAATTCACGCATGTAGTCCTCAACTGAGTTTAAATAAGATGCTTACCTCAATCAAATTAAATTACTCCGCTAGCAAGCCCTTCCCACGCATATTGACCTCCGAAAGACTCGAATCTAGCCAAAAATAACGTAATACTATGAATAAAAGCTATAGAAATTAAATCCAAATGATAATACTAAGATCTTTAATCCAAGTCAAAAAGTCAACGATATGCCCACAACTCAGAATCCAGCAAAAGTTATAAAATCCAAACATTCATTCAATAACGAGTCCAACCATACTAAAATTATTCAAATCCGACCTCAAATCACCTTTTAAATCTCCAAAGCTCGGTCTATGAAGTTTTAAAAAAAATCCAAAATTTTCCAACTCAAATTACTAATTAAATGACAAAAATAACGATGGATTCACGTATAATAGCCAAATTCGAATTAGAATCACTTACCTTGATAATTTCCTTAAAAATTCCTTAAAATTGCCACAAACCGAGTTATCTAGTTCCAAAAAATGAAAATGAACTCAAATCCTCGAACACACCTTAACTGCCGAGCGATTGCCGCTTCCACGACCATGAAGTCTACTTCTGCGGAACTGCTCCTGCGGGAAATGGAGTGCACCTGCACATCCCACTCAAGACCAACCCCTCCGCTTCTGCAAAAATTTGCCCGCACACGCGTGCCTGTGGAGGAAATGTCGCACCTGCAACCATGCCCGCTCATGCGCTCCTCTTCATCGCAGAAGCGACTTTGCTTCTGCGGAGACTTTTGCGCTTCTGCAGTCCCAACGTCCCCCACTCACTTCCGCACTTGCACTCATAAGGCCGCACCTGCAGCCACTCCCACCGCAGGTGCGATCACACCAGAAATTCAGCAAATTCTCAGTAATGCTCCAAGTCCAAATTTGATCTGTTAACCATTCGAAATCAACACGAGGCCCTCGGGACCCCATCCAAACATACCAACAAGTCCCAAAATACAATACGAAATTAGTCGAAGCTTTAAATCACGTCAAATAACATCAAAAATACGAATCGCACCCCAATTCATGCCTATTGAAAACTAATGAGTTTCCAACTTCTACAATTGATGCCGAAATCTGTCAAACCAAATCCGGTAGACGTCAAATTTTGCACACAAGTCATAAATGACACAACGGACCTATTCCAACTTCTGGAACCAAAATCTGAGCTTGATAACCCTAAAGTCAACTCTCGGTCAAACTTCTCAACTCTCCAAGCTTTAACTTTTCCAGCTTTCACCAATTCAAGCCAAAATCACCTACGAGCCTCCTAATCAATATTCGGACACACTTCTAAGTCCAAAATCACCTTACGGAGCTATCGATACATCAAATCTCCATGTCAGAGTCATTTACACATAAGTCAATATCCGGCCAACTCTTTCAACTTAGGCTTCCAACCTTGGGACTAAATGTCCCAACTCATTCCGAAACATCCCCGGAACCCAACCAACTACCCCGGCAAGTGATCACATAGCAATAAATGAGCATAGAATAAGCAATAAATGAGGGAATGGAGCTACAATACATAAAACGACCAGTCAGGTCGTTACACAAATGGATGATGTATTTTTTCAATTAGTTTAACTAGTATCCACCATAAGATTTTCAATTATTTTCACCTTTTTAATATTTAAATTATAAACAAGAAAAATAGTATACTAGTATAACATAACTTGGACTCTAAATTTATTCTATCAAAGTTGTTTAATTAGGATTATGACTTGGCTTACCAAAATTAGAAAGAATTCCCACCGTTCTTGTTTTCATCCTCGTTAATTTTACCGTAGAAATTTTGCAGTATCTTTGTTTCTTCAACAACATTGAAGCAATCACAAGGATACACCATTGAAGCAGTTGGAAGCAATCATTAGCACATTTCTATATGAGAACTATTTATTCATTATCTTTTACTATTTCAGATTTTACATGTGTGCGCAGTAAAACTTGATTCCATATGCAAGTCTTCTTTTTTTGTTGAGTATTATTTTAATTTTTATAGAAAATGTCTTAGGAATTTTGTGAGGCAGAGAGATGGTACAAAAGCCATGTCCTTTGTTGACCTCCTATATACTTCCCCTATTACATTCTTAATTGATGAATGAATGCTCAAACGGTACCAAAAAGAGCGTACAATTATTCTATTTTTATTTTTATTTTGGTAAATAAGCGTACAACTATTGACAAAACATGTAACCATTCTGGCATTTTTCATTCCAAAATATTTTCCACAGACAGGCGTTGGTTGTCTTCTGTGACTACAAGTGAGATACATAGTAACCAAGGCATAGTTGATCATCTTCCATTATACTCCAGTTTGAACAATACTTAAAGTAGTAGATTATTGCGTCTAAGACATCTAATTACTTTTTCCAACAACTATTTCTTGTTGATCAATTTATAATTATTATTTTTCTGGTGACAACGATACTTAATCCTTTAGAAAATCTTTTATAGAACGTTTCAATAAATCGTATAAAAATAATATATTGAAGTTGCAAGCTAAATTTATTTGTTAATCTAACATTCAATAATTATATGTTGCAAGACATGCTAGAAATCTCTAATTACCTGAGGAAAATAGAAGGAGTTAGAGCTTCATGGGATGAGAGGAAATAGAAATCAACATTAATGAATACGTAACATTTAATTATAACTTAGTTAGGTGATGAAGAACCGAGCCCTACATCGATATGGAGTTTCAATCATTTGATATTACATTTAAATGATTGTGCATAGAAATCGAACCTCAAGAAAAGATATATCAATTATTGGTCAAGAAAAGAAAAAATTTGCGCAAAGAAAAGTCGTAAGAATAATAGGCAACGAGAAACTAGAGAAGGGTGCAGAATGATGATATGCTTGTATAATAAAGAAGAAGGAAAGTGGGTTGTTATTAGAATTAAGAAATGAGATGTCAAGTTTAATTTATGATGAAATATTTCAAATACATCAATCTGAGAGCTCATGTCTCTTTTATACAATAATGATATATGTAGAGGTCGCTTAGTTAATTGTTTCTGGGTTGATACTAACTTACAATATCTTTAGAGATGTTGTCTTTGTTATTCCTACATACTTGACAAACAAATATAAGTTATTGTCGTATTTTATCTTACATGCTACAGAATGTCTCAGAAGCAATTGTGGAGGTACAGCGGTGCAAAAGGTGGTCAGTTAGAATAATTTTCGCTGAAAAAAGCCTAAACACTTTTTATCATGCCCAACTCTAGTTATAAGAATGATAAGGGGTCGTTGTAATTATGAAACTGACATAATATTATATGAAAAAAACATATTTTTTTTAAACGTATTGAGGGCAGCCAATGTAGTTAAAAATTACGTCGGTTGTAACCACAATAATATTTTAATTTTTTTAGCACACAATAAACAAAACAAAAGGTCGCATTAACAATTGCATATTATGGCGGCTTGGATGCTAAATCGACGGAATATACTTGAGGCGGATGGAATTATGGCGTTTTCTCAAGCCATCGTTAATGCACATTTTGATGGTTCAAAAGCACCACTACACCCAAAAAATAACTGCCACAATTACCTTATTTTTTTGTAGTGTAATTGATTAGCCGTTTTAGGTTGAAAATATTATACTTGGTAGAAATCTTGTCAGGTTGGATGTTTATCTAGTTGGTTACTCGGAAAATCAGCATTCTAAGCACCTACTTCCTTTTGTAGGTGCCTAGAGATGCGTATAAAGTTGTTAATAAGCTTGATATGATTAATGAATAGCTAGAAATCGTTGATGTGCATAAAAACTAATTATTTTTGTCTGACATGAAAGTGTGTGTAATATGCATGAGATGAATATACAACAAAATTATGGTTATTTTTGTCAATTAAACTTGGGTGTTTTAATTGCAACCGTAGGATTGAATCGAATTCAAGGGCTGAGATTGGTTCATTTGCCAATGATTGGGTCGACATGTCTTTTGTGCAGCTGAAGACGAAAATTGTTGTAGGTTGTACATGGGCTTTCCAAGTCTCTTTTCTTCTTGGGCTAATACAGATATCTTTTTGTGAAAATTGAGCGGGCTGATCACCTTTTAAGCAGGTAAGAATAGCACGGGCTAGCCAATTTTCGGACTCGTCATTTAAACATAGCTAGCGTTTACAAAGTTATTGAAAAATAATCACTATTTTGCTGCAACACGAAAAATTCTAGCATAATATACTGGAGATCGGTGCACTTGTGTATGAACTTCTAGCATATTGTGTTGGAACTCCAACACGCGGAAAGTTCCAACATAATATATTGGAGATGGGAGCATCTATGTATGAACTTCCAGCATATTATGTTGGACTGGTATATTATACTGGAACTCCAGTATAATATGTTGGAAGTCCAGTATATTATACTGGAACTCCGATATACTGCATAAGTATACTGGAACTCCAGTATTAATTATACTGGAACTACAGTATATTAATACTGGAGATCCAGTATATTATAATGGAATTCCAGTATATTATGCTGGAGTGTTTTCCGGATTTGAATAGTGCTTTCGTTCAGATTTATCTTTACATGAAAAGTGCTAAATTTCGATTACTTTTGAAAATGTGACTATTTTTGAATGACTACTTGTAAATCTGGCTATTTTTGAATTTCTCTCTTTAAGCATGACAAATTTTTCTAGATATACGATAATATACTATATGAGGACTTTATTATCAATTTTCTTTAGATTTAGTAGTTTTCAATAAATACCCGATACTTTTTAACAATTTATATACATTACTGTATTAGATTTCCAAGCTCGTAGAGTTTTTCTTTAATACGATCGTGATATGTGCAATCAGTTACAATCGAAATTTGAGGTTCATATACCTCAAAATCGTTTGATATGCGCCCAGAGTCTCACTTTCTTCTCTTCCTACAATTAATGATAGCTTGTGCAAATAACCTAAGTCGAAACTAGGTGTGCCACCCACAACGTTTTGGTATGTTTTAGGGGAGATCTTCAAACTGTTGTGTTATCTATTAGTGTATCACAATCATATTTTCTCTATGTTTTCTCGAAGATTCATAATTTGGTTTCTTACTTATTGTTAATTCAGAAAAGATTGAAGCCAAAAAATCTACTACTTGACACTACAATATTAAAGAGGCGTTTTTTTTAACACAAAACATGGAGGATTATATTACTTAAACAAAAGTTACATAGTCATAGTAGATATTTTTAGGGCGTTACTATTGCCCATAGTTGCCAAATAGTTATAAACAGTATTAGAAATATCCGTAAAGATATTACAAATACCATACTTGTTTTTGATCACTTCATGTTGGGTGGAGGAGCATGGTAAAAATACTTAGTAGAGGATGGGCTCTTGATAGCTTCCTTGGCCAGCCTATGTGCCACTTCGTTTCCTTCCCTGAAATTATGTTTCAGTTGGAGGAGCTTCAATTGGTGCATTAACCATCTGCATTCAGAAACAATGTTAGAGAAGTTATAGCTATCCACATATATAAGTTTGATGACTTCTGTACAGTCTGTTTCAATTTTCATATTTTGGAAGTTCATTTCTTTCGCAATTTTTAAACCTTCTAGTAATGCCATCAACTCAGCAAGTGTAGGTGAAATTGCTTGACTTGCCTTGTGGAATCCCATAATCCAGTCTCCATTGCTATTTCGAATTTACCACCAAGCCCAGCTGCATTATTGTTACTAGAAAAGGCACCATCACAATTTAAGTTGATCATACCATTGGGTGGCCTGTCCCGTTTGATTTCAATTTTGGTTTTTTTAAGCGTGAAGGGATTTTTCTCCGTAAAGAATTTGTAATCCCATGCTAGATGAATAATCCTTGTGGCTTCTAGGTTACGATCTAGATTGTTAATATTATTATGATTCCTATTTTTCCAAATTTTCCAGATGGAGAAGGGAAATAAAGTATCCCAATTAACTTGGTAATTACTACATTGCATGAAGATATCCCTCAGCTTCACTAGCCAGTCAGTGTCACTATTAATATTAAGAAATGGAAGACCCATATTTTTCCAAAAACGATTAGAGACTGGACATTGAATAGAAATATGTTGGATATCTTCGGCCCCAATTTTACATATTGTACTAGTTGCATCAATATTGATTCCTATTTTAGCTAGATGGGCAGGGCAAGGGATGCGATTATGCATGCATTACCAAAAGAAAAACTTTATTTTGTTGGGGCAGTGGAGGTTCCAAATCCATTTAAAGGAGATGGTAGATGGATTGGCATTTGATAGGAGGTTGTAGCAGGATTTAGTGGTTAATAGACCATTTGAGTTGAGGCTACAACTGATTTTATCAATGTTTGATCATTTACTAGGGATAGGAGTAAGTGTCAAATTATTAAGGATATCAGTGGGCAATTCAAAGGAAATATCCTTAATAATCCATTCATTATTTTTTATAAGGTTTCCTATAGAAAGATTAAGGTCATTCTTACTTAGAGGGCCTTCTATATAGTTTCTAAGAGATTTAGAGTTATAAATACAATTGGTATACCAAATACTAATTTTTGAGTTTGTAGTGGGATGCCAAGAATACCATTGTTACACAATTTTCATCCTTTAAGGATAGATTTCCAGATGAAGGAGGTGGAAGTTACAACTTTATTCTTTGCATATTTGGCTGTTATCAGTTGACCCCAAGGAGTATTAGGGTTTCTCAATAATCTCTATGCAAGACTAGATAGTAAACTCATATTTTTAGCTTTAGCAGGGCAAATGTCTAGCCCACCCTCATTTTTATCTCTAGTTACCGTTTTCCAGTTAGTGAGGTGCAGTTTTTCCAGTTGGATTTTATCTATTTTCTTTAGGATTTTAGGGGGGAGCAGGGTATATTTCATCGGATGAGTTGGAATGGCACTTAATGTACTAGTGGCTAGAGTAGTCATTCCATCCATATTTAGGAAGGAGCATTTCCAGTGGGACAACTTAGTTTGCAATTTATCTATGACAAATTGGAAGTTTTTGTGTCACGCCTCGAGCCTGGGGGCGAGACCGGCACCCGGTGCCTCATCTATCCTTGCGTACCAACTTGCGACTCAGGAACTCTAGACATATAATGTCATATTTTGGCCAGGGACCGCATTGCAAAACAATTTATGAAGCAAAATATAAAACTAAATGGAAACTAACGCTGACTAAATGTCAATATAAAGTTGGGCCGGCAAGGCCGTCATAACTACTGCAATTGACAAGCCAACAAAATATACATACAGGGCCTACAATCCCAATATACTGCACTAATTGACAGGATATGTCTACAAACATCTACTGTTGGATGTACCATGATCGGAAAAGGGCCCCAACCTACCCATAACCTATATGCATATATACATAAACTGTACACAAAACTTCTAGACCCCGCAACTCTGAAAGACGTGGAGCTTACCGATAAAGCTGAACTCGGGCAACACCTACTGAGGAGGTCTACCTGCCTGTCTGTATGAACCTGCACGTATGAAATGCAGCGTCCCCAGAAAAAAGGGACGTCAGTATGAAATAATGTATCGAGTATGCAAGGCAATAATATAACCGAAAACTAAAACTGAACTGATAATATAATAGTTGAAAGTAACTGGGAGTCAAAGGTAATCTGAAGATATATTCACCTGCTGATACTGAGGTCAACTTTCTCAATATAGTAAGTAAAGTAGCTGTCCGGCCTTATAAGGCTCGGTATAAGTATATATCTTCTCTGTCGTAGTAGGGTCGCTCATAGGAGCCCGTCCATACTAGGCTCTATATCTCGGTCAACTGGGCTCGCTCATAGGCGCTCGGCCATAGTAGGCTCGGTATATAACTTACCATCTTATCAGTGGTTGCCCGATAGGGGCCTGCCCATCAATTATAGCTCGATGGTAATGAAAATATTGCAATATTGTATATATAGTCTCTCTGTTCTCTTGACTAGAACAAGGCAATACTCAATTGAATATGAAGTCTCGATAAGGGAGAATACTGTAACTTATGAGATTAGGAAATGTACATAAATTCAGTACTATGAATTTCTCTTTATGCCTCATTATCAAACTCGTGTAATTATGAGATTATGCCAAAATGAAGGAAGGGCTTAGCCTTAACATACTTGGAGTAGGAAAAAATCCGTGTGATATTCTTCAGAAGGATTACACCGTACTTTCTTAAAATTACAAAATATCATGTTGCTTAAGATACTATGAAATCTTTATTTGAATTATTGAAGATCTGTACCCTTCTGCGTTGCTTCATATTGCCTTCTACGTTGCTATTCTCTTAAATTGTTGAAATATACATATCTATCTTTGATATCTTTGAATACATATCTATCTTTTATATCTTTGAATACATATCTATCTTTGAATTGAATGATACGTAGTTTCAGATTGCCTTATGTTGATTGATTGCCACCTAACCCATAATGACTAAAAGTCATATGGTTTGGTGGTGGCTTGCTGCCATATGGGGGTGGGGTGGTTTTGATATTTATACATAACTTATTATTTAATTAGGTAATATCCTGTTACCCAATAATTAACTAATTTTTCACATAATTAAGAATTATCTCAACTTACTTAAAATACTACTCACTTTTAACATACCTTGTATACCTTACTTTCATGGTCATGTATTACCTTGTATAGCACTAGTCCATAAATATCGGGTATTATCACTCGGACCGTATTTTATCCCAAATCGACAACCTTTAACGAAACTCATTTTCTTTGATTAGTTTACCCTTTTCTTTCACATCACTTACTTATTGATTGATATAAATAGCATAAATGCTTATAATCTCAAAAAAATCTCATCCCCAAATCTACGTCAATTAACTGAAGATGAAACTTTAACGTACGAAAAACGCGAGATGTAACATCCTTCCCCCCTTAGAAACATTCGTCCTCAAATTTTTACTCTTAGATATTTTGGGAAAATTAAGCATTTTTTTCAGAGTTTCCTCCATACACTAGACTAAAACCAACTTGTACACAGCCAGAAAACATACTATACATGCCACACATGGTCGCTGTCTATAAATTTCAACACTTGGCTTCACACAACTGTCCATTATAAATTCTGAGAGTCAAAAATAAGAGCTTACTTGATGACCTACTGGCTTGAATAGAGCTGTGCTGACGTATCCCACCTTGAGCCATATCTTCAGTTTGAAATAAGCGGGGGTATTTAGACTTTATTTCTTCATCCATTTACCACGTCGTCTCTTCCACATTCTTGCTTCTCCATAAAACCTTCAGGGAGGCTATTTCCTTATTCCGTAGCTTGCGAATTTTTCGGTCTAGGATGGCAACCAAAATTTCTTCGTATGACAAGTCCTTCGTAATCTGTAGATCATCTGTGGGCACCACTCGGGTAGGATCGCCAATGCACTTCTGTAGCATGGATACGTGAAAACCCAGATGGACAGACTCCAATTCTGTGGGCAATTCTAACTCATAAGCTACTTGGCCCACTCTCTGAATGATCCTATAAGTCCCAATATACTATGGCTTAAGCTTGCCTTTCTTGCCAAACCTCATGACACTTCATATGTGATACCTTTAAGAATACCCAATCATTAACCCCGAACTCTAAGTCTCATCGCCGCACGTCAGAATATGACTTCTGACGACTTTGAGCTGTCAATAGACGCTCCCGGATAAGCTTTACTTTTTCTATGGCCTGTTGAACCAGGTCTGGCCCATGTAACCCAAATTCTCCAACATCAAACCACCCTATAAGAGATCTGCACTTACATCCATACAAAGCCTCGTACGAAGCCATCTGGATACTGGAGGGGTAACTGTTATTATATGCAAACTCGATAAGAGGTAGATGTTCATCCCAACTTTTTTTAAAATCTAACACACATGCTCGTAACATATTCTTGAGCGTTTGAATTGTGCGCTCGACTTGTCCATCAGTCTATGGATGAAAAGTTGTGCTAAGATTCACCTGAGTCCCTAGACCTCTCTGAAATGACCTCCAAAAATATGCTGTAAATTGGGCCCTACAGTCAGGTATAATAGATATTGGTATTCCGTGTAGCCGCACTATCTCCTTAATATATAAGTTTGCATAATCTCCTACTATATATGTAGATCTGACCGGTAGGAAATGAGCTGATTTCGTGAGCCTGTCGATTATCACCCATATGGAATCGACTTACGATGAGAATGAGGTAAACCCGTGACAAAGTCCATGTTTATCGCATCCCATTTCCATATAGGGATCTCTCTAGTCTGTATTAGCCCCCCAGGCATCTGGTGCTCTATCTTCATCTGCTGGCAAATAGGACACTAAGTGACAAACTCAGCAATGTTCTTCTTCATATTGTTCCACTAGTACACCTCCTTAATGTCGTGATACATCATTGTCGACCCAGGGTGAATGGAGTACCACGAACAATGTGCCTCTGACATAATCCTGTCTCGTAGCCCTACTACATTTGGAACACACAAACGACCCCTGTATCTGAGAACCCCATCTCCCTTGAGTTCTAACAACGGCTTCTTCTGATGCAGCAACTCGCTCTCTCAACTCGACCAATTCTAGGTCCTCATACTGCCTCTCCTTTACTTCAGCTATGAGAGATGATTTTACAGTATTTTGGAGTACAACTCCACCATTACCAGAGTTTACTAACTGAACCCCCAAACAAGCTAATTGATGAATCTCTCTAGTTAATTGTCTTTTCTTGGACTCTATATGTACTAAGCTACCCATAGAGCAGAGACTTAAGGCATTTTCCACAACATTAGCTTTCCCTGGATGGTAGAGAATGTTAACATCGTAATCTTTCAATAACTCAAGCCATCGCCTCTGTCGCAAATTCAACTCTTTTTGCTTGAAGATATATTGCGGGCTTTTATGATCTGTGAATACATCAACATGAACACTATTAAATAATGTCGGCATATCTTAAGTGCATGGACAACCGTAGCTAACTCGAGGTCGTGGGTTGGATAATTCCGCTCATGCTTCCTTAACTGCCTTGAAGCATATGCAATTACGTTCCCATGTTGCATCTAGACACATCCTAACCCGACACCTGAGGCATTGCAATACATGTCATAACCATCTAGGCCATCTGGAAGTGCTAGAACTGGCGTTGAGGTCAACTTGTGCTTAAGATCCTGGAAACTCTACTCACAGGCCTCTGTCTAGTGAAACTTAGTTATTTTCTGCGTCAACTTCGTTAATGGTGCTGAAAGAGAAGAAAAACCCTCTACGAACCTCCGATAGTATCCTGCTAAGCCTAGAAAGCTACGAATCTTTGTCGGAGTGGTAGGTCTAGGATAGGATTTCACAGCCTTAATCTTCTGAGTGTCTACCTTTATACCTCCATCGAATATAATGTGCCCCAAGAATGCTACAGACTTCAACCAAAACTCATATTTAGAAAACTTAGCATACAATTTATTATCACAAAGGGTTTGGAGTACTGCTCACAGGTGGTCTGCATGCTCATCCTCTGAACGTGAATAAACCAAAATATCATGAATAAAGACTATCATGAACAGATCTAAATATGGCCGAAATAGGCTATTTATCAAGTCCATAAATATGGCAGGTGCATTTCTCAACCCGAAAGACATGACAAGGAACTCGAAGTGGCCATATCGGGTCCTGAAGGCTGTCTTGGGAATATCTTTATCCCGAACTCTGACCTGGTGGTACCTCAACCTCAAATCTATCTTTGAAAAGCATCTAGCTCCCTACAACTGATCAAAGAAGTCATCTATCCTTGTAAGTGGATACTTATTCTTAATAACCTTGTTCAGTTGCCTATAATCAATACACATCCTTAGTGAGCCATCTTTCTTTCGTACAAACAGTACTGGTGCACCCCAAGGTGAGGTATTGGTCCTGATGAAACCTTTCTCCATCAAATCTTTTAACTGCTCCTTCAACTCCTTAATTCGGCAGGTGCCATTCTATACGGAGGATGGAATTGGTTGAGTTCCCGGAAGCAAATCAATGCCAAAATCAATCTCTTGCTCTAGAGGAATACTTGGAAGTTCATATGGGAATACATCTGTGTACTCTTTGACTACTAGAATAGACTGAAGTGTAGGTATCTTAGCATCTTTATCTCTAACTCTCACAATATGATAAATTCACCCTTTGGCGATCATCTTCCTCGCCTTCAGATAAGAAATAAACCTACCTTTGGGTGTCACTGTATTACCTATTCATTCAAGGATCGGTTCACCCGAAAAATGAAATCTAGCTATCTTTGCTTGACAATCAACTGTGGCATAGAAAGCTGCTAACCAGTCCATGCCCATGATAACATCAAAATCCAACATCTCTAGCTCAACTAGGTCGGCTGAGGTCTGACGACCACAAACTGACATCGTACAACCTCGGTAAACCCATCTAGCAATAATCGATTCTCCGACCGGTGTAGATACCGCAAAAGGATCACATAGTATTTCAGGCACTATACCAAACTTCCCCGCGACAAATGGGGTAATACATGATAAAGTAGATTCTGGGTCTATCAAGGCATAAGCATCATGAGAGCAATTGGTCAACATACCTGTCACAACGTCTGGTGAAGACTCCTAGTCCTGTCGACCCGCTAAAGCATAGCTATGATTCTGGTTACCACCTGAACTGGAACTTCTACCTCTGCCTCGACCTCTACCGGCCGAAGACTGAGACCCGTGCCCTGAAGGATGCATAAACATAGATGATCCCGTTGCTGAATTCACTGATTGTGCCATACCCCAAGAATCTCTATTTGGGAAATCTCGCATCATATGCCCCGGACGTCCACATGTATAATAAGCATCGGAACCGGCTCGGCATTGGCCCAAAATATCCTCTACCACATATGTCACATCGCAGCGGAAATGACCATGTCTACCCTAAACCTCGCTGTCGCTGCAAACCCGATGCCCGTGAGCTCTCACCTGGTTCTGATTGAGTGTAACAGTCATACTTGTAACCCTATAACTAAGGTGACGGAGGCCTAGGTGGCCATTCTAAGTATTGGGGCCTATAACTACCTTGAGACTGCTCCTGAGACCTAGCAAATCTTATCCTCTTATGCTGCCCTAACTCGGTCCTCTCTGTATCCTGCTGCTGACGCCTACCCCTTTCTATATTCTGGGCGAATGCCTGAATCTGGGAGATATCCATATTATCCTGCAATGCAGCGGTGGCACATGCCTTGGTCAACTTTGGCGCCAACCTTGCTATAAACCTGTGGATCCTATCCCGCATAGTAGCATCTATGGATGGTGCATATCTGGGTAATGATTTAAAATAGAGACTATACTCTCGAACACTCATATTGCCCTGCTTTAGGGCTAGAAACTAATTGACTCGAGCATGTCGGATCTCCCACGGTAAGTACTAGTCAAGAAAGGCATCTAAAAAATTCTCCCAAATAGTTGGAGGTGCATCACGTCCCCTGGACCTTTCCATACCTCGTACAAAAGGATGGCTATATCTCGGAGTCAAAAAGCTGCTAGCTCAACTGCCTCTTTCTGCGTGGAATGCATAACCCGAAAGATCCTGTGAAGTTGATCAATGAAATCCTACGGGTCTTCCCTCTGATCTGTCCCTGTGAACTCTGGGGGACTCAAAGTAATAAACTCTCGAACCCTTGAACTCCCAGATACCTCAAAAGATCCTGCACAAGCGGATGCCCTAGCCTATTGCTGGGTAGCTACCAATTGTGTTAACAAATTCACCGCACTCCTTATATTCTAATATGATGGAAGCGGAGGGGGAACTGGATGTGCGGTCTTCCTAGGAATCGCCTCAGGTGGGGGAGGAGCCTCTAAAGGCTGAGTAGGGGTCTCTCCCTAGGCCTCAGATTGGGCCCCATCTACTAGGGGTACCCTATTAGTCCCCTCACCTACTGTTGTATCTCTCCTTTGGCTAGCCGTAGTCTTCCTAGTCACCGTCATCTGTGCATACAAACTCCAACACGTAACTTTAACTCAAATTTCCCATAACTCAGTTCTGCAACACGATTTAGATTTGAAAGAAAGGTAACCAACTCCTAAATGCCTTGTAGTCCCCTGCTTATATAATGTGGTACACCACACAGATATAAACAAGACCCTACTAGACATGGCTTGTAGACTCCCTAGGACAGAACTGCTCTGATACCACTTTTGTCATGCCGCGAGCCTAGGGGCAAGACTGGCACCCGGTGCTTCATCTATCTTTGCGTACCAACTTGCGACTTGGGAACTCTGGACATATAATGTCATACTTTGGCCAGGGGCCACATTGCAAGACAATTTGCGAAGCAAAATATAAAACTAAATGGAAACTAACGCTGACTAAATGTCAATATAAAGCTGGGCCGGCAAGGTCGTCATAACTACTACAATTGACAAGCCAACAAAATATACATACATGGCCTACAAGCCCAACATACTGCACTAACTGATAGGATATGTCTACAAGCCTCTACTGATGGATATACATTGATCGGAATAGGGCCCCGACCTACCCATAACCTATATGCATATATACATAAGATGTACGCAAAACCTCTAAACCTGGTAACTCCGAAGGACGTGGAGCTTACCGATAAAGCTAAACTTGGGCAACACCTACTGAGGAGGTCTACCCGCCTGTATATCTGAACCTGCACGTATAAAATGCAGCGTCCCCAAAAAAAAAGGGACGTCAATATGAAATAATGTACCGAGTATTCAAGGCAATAATATAATCAAAAACTGAAACTAAACTGATAATATAATATCTAAAAGTAACTGGGAGTCAAAGGTAATCTGAAGATATGTTCACATGCTGATATCGACTCAACTTTCTCAATATAGTAAGTAAAGTAGTTGTCCAGCCTTATAAGGCTCGGTATATGTATATACCTGCTCTGTCGTAGTAGGGTCGCTCATAGGCGTTCGGCCATACTAGGCTCTGTATCTCGGCCAACTGGGCTCGCTCATAGGCGCTCGGCCATAGTAGGCTCGGTATATAACTTACCATCTGATCAGTGGTTGCCCAATAGTGGCCTGCCCATCAATTATAGCTCTATGATAATAAAAATACTACAATACTGTATATATAGGTTCTCTGCTCTCTTGACTAGAACAAGGCAATACTCAATTGAATATGAAGTCCCGATTAGGGAGAATACTGCAACTTATGAGACTAGAAAATGTACATAGATTCAAGAATATAAATTTCTTTTTATGCCTCGTTATCAAACTCGTGTAATTACGAGATCATGACAAAATGAAGGAAGGGCTTAGCCTTAATGTACCTGGAGTAGGAAAAAATTTGTGTGATATTCTTGAGAAGGATTACACCGTACTTCCTTAAAATTGCAAAATCTCACGTTGCTTAAGATACTATGAAATGTTTATTTGAATTATTGAAGATTCGTACCCTTCTGCATTGCTTTGAATTGCCTTCTACGTTGCTATTCTCTTAAATTGTTGAAAGATACATATCTATCTTTGATATCTTTGAATACATATCTATCTTTGATATCTCTGAATACATATCTATCTTTGAATTGAAACATACGTAGTTTCAGATTGCCTTATATTGAATTGATTGCCACCTAACCCATAATGACTAGGAGTAATATGGTTTGGTGGTGTCTTGTTGCTACGTAGGGGTGGGGGTGGTTTTAATCTTTATCCATAACTTATTAGTTAATTAGGTAATATCCCGTTACCCAATAATTAATCATTTTCCCACATAATTAAGAATTATCTCAACTTAAATACTACTCACTTTTAATATATTTTGTACACCTTACTGTCATGGTCATATATTACCTTGTATGGCATTGGTCCATAAATATCGGGTATTATCGCTTGAATCGTATTTTATCACAAATCGACAACCTTCAATGAAACTCATTTTCTTTGATTCGTTTACCCTTTTTTTCACGGCACTTACTTATTGCTTGATATAAATAGCATAAATGCTTATAATCTCAAGAAAATCTCATTCCCGAGTCTACGTCAATTAACTGAAGACAAAACTTTAACGTACGAAAAACGCAAGATGTAACACTCTGGTAGTGGAAAAGTGATTTAGTATTAGAAAACCAAGGCATTTATCAAATTCATAGGTGGATTGTATGCCAAATAGTTTTGTGAGATATAAGATCATATCATTAGGGGAATTTTTGGTAAGACCATTCTAGATTTAGAAGTGTTTATGGATAGCCCGGATTCATCACAAAAAATGTCCATGCAAGATTTTATGCATTGCCTCGTTTTTTGTTTGATTTCCCCATTGTAAGCACGTGATTTTTGCCCAATATGAGAATTACTCCCAAAAAATTCAAAAATAAAATAATTTTTTCTTGATGTGCAATTTTTGTGATATTTTGTGTGACTATTTGTATGTTTGTCTATGCATGTTTATTTGCTAAATTATTAAAAAATACAAAATATGTCGCATTTCGCATGTAGGATTTAATTATGCAATTGTTAATAACTAAATTTGTTTTACAAAAAAATAAAAATTACAAAAAATAGGCATCGTTTGCATTTTTAGCATTTAATGACCAAATATACAATTTTATGCTTAATTATTACTTAATTGTGCGTTAATTGTTATTGGGAATTAATTTGCGCCTTTATAACTTAATTTAATTCTTAATAATAAGTTAAGTATTTTTATAATTTAGTTTTTAGAAAAATAAAAGAAGAAAAGAGAGCGAAAATATAAAGAAAGTCGGAATTGGGCCTCTTCTTCAAATTTAAGCCACAAGCCCAAAAAATGGCCCAATCTTCCCTACGACCCAGTCCATTTCGAACTGGGTCGACCCAGTCCATAACCCAAAAGACCCAAACCCCCTTTGTCTTTCATTTTTTACAAAACAAAAACAAAACAAAAAAAATTAAAAGAAGAAAACCCTAAAACACTAAACCAATCCGCCACCCCCCCCCCTCTCATTTTTCTTCTTCTTCCTCAAGCTCCAAAACACCCCATCCATGGCTGCCCGTACCAGCCTCCTCCTAGCATCGTCCCCAACTGCGACCATGCTGCCCCCAGTTCCACCATAACATCCCGCGGCCATTGCTTCGTCATCTTCGTCGCCAAGCTCAAGCTTGAGCTCCCATGGCAACCTTCCTCCTTGCGCCCAGCCATTGCTGCTACTGTTCACGCAGCTGTGCCTGTGTCGTCACTTCATCTTCTTCGTCCAATGAACAACAGTCCAGCTATTTCTTCTTCGTGTTCGTCAACGCTCGTTGCCATGGCTGCTGTCGCGACTGCGTCTTCTCTTCGTCGTCGCGGCTGTCACTGCTACTTCCTACGTCGTGCTGCTGCTGCTCGTCTCAGCAGGTGTTGGACGGGCTGCTGCTGCTGCTCGTCATCCTCCTCGACGGACAGCTGCTGCCATGGTCGACCAGCTGCTCATGTTCTGCCGCGTCAACTGCTGCCCGTGTCCAGCTGCGACGAGCAGCCATGGCTGCTCCGAACAGATGTCGTCGTTGTTTCTCCTTAACCTCCATTGCTACTGCTTCGACGTTGTTTCAGCCAACTCCTTAAGTTCGAGTTCGTCGTTGTTTAGTCGTTCGTCGTTTCAATCCGGTTAGTAGTTTTGAATTTTATTTTGTCCATATTTCGTTTTTATATTTCTCAAAGTTAAAATCGTTAAATATTTGATTCTTGTTTTGTTCGTTGTTCATCGTTGAAATAATTTTCTAGTTTGTTCATGTGTTTTGTTGATTTTAATTTTTCAGATTCAAAGGGTAAATTAATTAATTTGTTTTTCATGTTTATTTCATATTTGTTTTATTGTTTAGGTAAGATTTTGTTAGTTTGATGTTTGTTAGATTCAAATTGAAATTTAATTGATTATTTCTTCAATTTGTTTCATGTTGTTATATATTTTCCAGAAATTATTAATGTTGGTTTAATCGTTTAAATCCATCATGTTTGTTGTTTAAAATAGATTTAATTCATGTTCATATTATGCTTTGTTGATCTTGAATCCGAAATTTGTATAGTTTGATTTCTTGTTTATCATTTATGATTATTTCTTGAATTTGTCTCATAATCTTAAAGTTTAATATAGGAATTGTTTGTTGTAATGTTGTTAGAGTTGATTTTAAGTTCAATATTATTGAATTTAGAAATCTAAATATACTTGTTTGATTGTTGTTGTTGAATCTGAAAATAGGTTTGTTTGTTGCTAAAAATATTGTTCAATCAAATTTTAGTTGTTCTTTGTTGTTCAATTTGTGTTCATGTGATTTGTTGTTGAAATGTTGAAGAAATCATGTTCATGTGATTTGTTGTTGAAATGTTGAAGAAATCATGTTCATGAAATTTGTTGTTTGAACATTGTTAGAAATTAATCATATTGTCTATATTTTGGTTAAGTTTGATTAATTGATGTGTTATAGCTGATGGGTAGTTTGGTAATTTATAGTACTTTCGGGGGTAAAATAGTAATTTGCAATAGGGTCGGAGGGGTAGTTTAGGAATTGTACATTTTGTAATTGTTTATATGAAGCATGGGGGACAAAATGAAATGGGGTGGGTTGTGATATAGTTGTTTAATATAAAGGGGGGACAAGACAAAATTTAGTGGGGGGAATCTTGTATTTATTTATGTTAGGCATGGGGGACAAAATATAATGGGGTGGTGTGATATGTTTATTTAATGTAATGGGGATGAGTGGAAAGATAATGGTTTTGGTAGAAAAAATGGGTTGATTTTAATTGATTAAAAGATTTATGGGTTATGGGATATATATAGAAGTCTTGAATCAGATTTTGGACAGACAGACAGAGATAGAGAGAGAAAAAAGAATAGAGAAGAAAAAAAATTGAAGAGAGAAAATTCCGAAAAAAAAATACTAAGACTTTAGAAAAACAAAAAAAACATTCTGGAAATTCAAAAAAAGAAGAATATACACCTGATATACAGTCCAAATATTCTGAGATACGGATTGAGAAATTAAGGGTTAAACACTAACTAGTCTTTCAAAAATCTGAAAAGTTTCCCTTTGCTTCTGTCCGTTGGTTGTTGTTGTTTCTGGATTTTGTCTTGATTTTAAAATCTGTCACTAAGTTTCTCGTCGCTGGTTGTTACTAGTTGTTGGGATTGCTGTTGTTGTATGCTACTGAATTTCTGCTGATCTCTCACTTTTCTTTTGCTTCCAATATCAGGTACACAACTGACACGCTGATTATTGTAAACTGAAACAGGAAGCATGAATACGAAAAATGAAGAATTGAAGTTCTAAATTTATTTTGAATTATATTCTTAATTTTATTTGTATATATAAATTATTTAGCTTACAAAAATCGGAATCATGTAGCTATTTAATGTATATATAGTGGAACATCCAACGATAGCTTAACGGATGAACTATCTATATATTGCTTAAAAATAAATAAATGGTGTAGTAACTCCGTCTAAGTTAAAAATCAAACGAATAGACCATTTCGGAACTTGTAAGAAAATTGTTTAGTTAAATAATATTGGTTAATTCCAGCATGTAATTGTTTTAGGATTAAAATTAGATTGCCAAGTTTTTTTTTAATTTGACAAACTGAGAACATGCCTAGTATAATATAATTAGGTAGTAATACGTGAAGCCCAGGTTTAGTTTAATGCCATATACGTTGGGCCTGTGCCCGTATTGGCAACGGACTGCCTTGCTTGTATCATTTTTCAGAATTTACGAATCATATTCGAAACTCAACTATAACAACTCAAGCATGTAAATAAATTAAGACCTTTTCTCTTTCATTTTTGTAGAGACAATTTTAATAAAAAATGTAGGCACTTTAGGATTATCCTGATAAAATAAATGAGATGAGCCTCGCCAAATAAAACGCACAAATTGCGGGGCCCTCGATAAATGTTTAATTAAAATTACTTAGACTTCGGGATGAGCCGTTTAGCAAAATTCCACGGCCTTACCCAGAAATAATAATACGATAATTGCTTCAGGCGTGCATTTTAATAATCTTACCTTCTTAAATTCGGGTGCGCATTTATGTGACCCAAATCCAAATCTCAACGGAGTCGGAATGTATTAACAACCATGGGCGCATTGATTGTGACATGGTTCGAAATGCATTTTTACAACGTTGCAATTCCATAAAAAATAAATAATAATAAAAGCGGTTTAAACTTAATGAAAGTACATAAGTAATAACATGTATTAAATCAGATATTTAGCCATTATAACAATTTAAGCGACCGTGCTAGAACCACGGGATTCGAGGGTGCCTAACACCTTCCCTCGGGTCAACAGAATTCCTTACTTAGAATTTCTGGTTCACAGACTTCATTTGGAAAGTCAAATATTTTCCTCGATTTGGGATTTAAGATAAACCGGTGACTTGGGACACCAAAAGCCAAACCTTTCCCAAGTGGCGACTCTGAATTAAATAATCCCATTTCGAATATTGTCACTTAAATTGGAAAAAACTCCCTCGCGCATTCAACCCTTCGGGGCGGGCGCGCAAAAAGGAGGTGTGACACCCATTAGGGTAATATCATCAGCAAAAAGTATGTGGGAGAAGGAGGGTCCTTTTTGCCTAATATTGAAACCTAGTCAGTTCACTACCAACGCTTACCCTCAGCCGTCTCGGTACGAGTTTATCGCAGGACAGGAGAAAGCCGAGAAAACGCCTGAACAAGAGGAAATGACCAGAAAGATGAGGAGTATGGAACAGAGTCTCAAAAGCATACAAGGCTTGAGCGGACAGAAAAGTGTATCCTATGCCGATTTATGCATGTTCCCTCATGTGCACCTGCCATTGGGATTCAAAACCCCAAAATTCGAGAAGTACGATGGGCATGGTGATCCTATTGCTCATCTCAAAAGATATTGCAATCAGCTGCGGGGAGCCGGTGGAAAGGAAGAACTACTCATGGCCTATTTCGGAGAAAGTCTGGTTGGCATCGCATCTGAGTGGTACATGGACCAGGATATGTCTCGCTGGTACATCTGGGATGATCTTGCTAGAGATTTTGTCAGGCAACTCCAGTACAACGTCGATATTGCTCCAGATAGGAACTCTCTGACAAATCTAAAGAAGAAACCCTCAGAAAATTTCAGAGAATATGCAGTTAAGTGGCGCGAACAAGCTTCAAGAGTGAAACCTCCAATGGATGAGATAGAAATGGTCACTGTCTTCCTGCAAGCCCAAGAGCCCGATTACTTTCAGAACATGATGTCGGCCATGGGAAAACCTTTTGCAGAGGCCATCAAAATTGGTGATATGGTGTAGACACCTGATTTTTGACCCTCCCCGAGAATTTTCACATTTTTAGCGTGAAAATGTGAAATTGGGTCTAATATAGTCATTTTAACTATTTTTAATTTATTTCGTTGCAAAAAGAAAAATTACAAAAAATATATATATAAATTTTAGTTTATGTATTTCTCATAAACTTGAAAAAATACAAAAATTGCACTTTATTTTTGTACTTTGTATAATTTCGAAAATAACCAAAAATATAGTTCTAATTAATGTTTTGTAGTCATTTTAATTTTTGAAAAATACAAAAAATATTACTTTGTATTTTATCTTTATATAAAAAACGAAAATTACAAAAAATAGTTTTGTTAATATTTTGTAGCTATTTTAAATCTTGAAAAAAATATTAAAAAAAGATATAGTTTTGTTTTAAATATTAGTCTTATTTTTGTAGTTATTTTGCTTACATAGGATTAGTCGAACAAAGTCGTGTTCTTAATCGGGTCCGGGCAAAAGAATAATATCCGGGTTCAAATTACCCGCTTTTAGGCCTAATTTCAGACTTAGCCCATAATAATTCGAGTCCACCACACATGAGGGGACACGCGTGGGGAACACGGACGGAATCCCGTACACGGGGAACCCCACCACGCGTGGGGCTCATTTCCCTGGGCAAAACCATTACAAAGGCACGGTCAAAAACATTTTAAAAGGGGGATTTTGAAAAAATTAAAAAAGGGACGGGACTTTTGAAAAATTGAGAAACGGACAGGATTTTGAGGGATTGGTTTTTTTTCCACTGGATCATCTTCTTCCTCAGGAGAGGAAGAACAAAAACCCTAGCAGAGAAAACCTACTGTAAAAAAAACGAACAAACCACCCAAGCACCAACTCCACCACCCGTCACCTTCCCCGGCACCCCTACAGTCGCAACCCCCTCGACGCCGGAACTCCAGCTCCCTCCGTCGTTCACCATCCTCGCACCCCCGTCACCAAAACCACCATCACCAGGCATCACCAAACGGACCACCTCCAAATGACCACCTCCCATGTCTGCCCCACCAACAAAACCACCAGTTCCATCGCCCACCTCCATCCAGCTCCCTCCGTCGACCTCGTCCAAAAACTCACGTCCGAAACAGCCCAGCTACCCCATGAAACCACCTGCACCACGATCCATCCACCCCCGTTAACGACCCCGATGCCATCTCCCCCCATCGCCTTCTTCCTCACAAAAAAACCTAGCAAAAAAACCTAGGAGCCCTCCCCGTCAACCACCGGAAAAACCAGCAGTTTGCATCGCTACCTGCTGCGTCGTCACTGTCCCTCAGCTCCAGCTCCACCAAACAGTCCGTCAACCACCCCAAAGCCACCATCAACGACCAAAACCCAGTCACACCCCTTGTTGCAACCAACTCCACCCATCCCGTCCAGCTTCTCCGTCGTTACTGCCCGTCGTCACCCCCACGTCCAAACAACTGCTTGCAGAGTTCATCCATGAACGACCCTTCCCCCTTGCCATGACTGACCAAGAAAACACACATACGCACAAGCTGAAACCTAACGAAAACGTTCAAAAAACAGCCCAAAAGTTCTGTCCGGGATGAGTTCCGTCGAGGTCCGGTACGTCGAGGTTGTTGCTGTCCATTTTTGGCAAGTTCGAGATGTTGAAACTCGACGTTGCTGTTAAACGTGAGTATTCATGTTATTTTTGTTGCCTCGGTGTGTTCTTTGCTTCCATGTCTTGTCTAGGTAAATTTGAGTAGTAGTAATATATTTGCCGTATTTTAAAGTTTATCTCGTCATGTTAGTTTATCACTGATTGTTAATGTTATGTTCTGTTATTAATTTTATATTTTTGTTTATCACTAATTGTTAGATGTTTGTCATTTATTGTTAGATTATCAGCTTATATTTCATTAAACAAGATTAAGAGGAAAAAGAATGATAGTTTATAAATAGCGTCAAATCAGTGATTTGTGGCAATATTGTTGTTTGTATTTAATTAGATTAAAGGAACCGGGGGTGCATCTCATGTGACCCGGCTCCAATTTGGAACATAGTTAAATAGAACTTGTCGTAAACCACTAGTGCGTTACGTACAACATGGCTTGCAATATATTTTAATAACTTTGAATTAACTCTTTAAATAGATAAAAATAAAAATGTAGTAACTTTAAGTTTACCCTTTTAAAAAAAAAAAATATAATAATAATAATAATTAAAATGAGACGAGCCTCGCCAAATGAAAATGCACAGATTGTGGGGCCCTCCCAAAAATATACGTATTAAATACTTAGATTCCGGGACGGGCCGTTTAGCAAATTTCACGGCCCTACCCAAAATAGTAATGCGCTAGTTGTTTTAGGCGCGCATGTAATAATATTATCTCCTTAAGCTCGGGTGCACATTTATGTGACCCAAATCCAAATCTCAACGGAATCGAAATGTGTCTCAAATCACGGGTATATTGATTATGGCGTGGCCCGAGATGCATTTCCATGACGTTGCAAATTCTTTAATAATAAATGAGACGAGCCTCGACAAACAAATGTACAAGTTGCGGGGCCCTCTGAATGTATATATATTAAAACACTTAGAATTCGGGACATGCCGATTAGCGAATTTTACGGCCTTCCCCAAAATAACAATACGCTAGTTGCGTTAGGCACGTCTTTAATAATTTATCTTCCGTAATTCGGGTGCACATTTATGTGACCCAAATTCAAATCTCAACCGAGTCGAGATATGTCAATAACCACGGATGCATTGATGTAACGTGGTTCGAGATATATTTTCATGACGTTGAAATTCTCTTAAAAAATAATAATAAAAGCGGTCAAGAGTTTAAAATTTGCGCATAGGTCCAACATGTATAAAATCAGATAATCAAGCCAAATATAACAGTTGAGCGACCGTGCTAGAACCACGGAACTCGGGAATGCCTAACACCTTCTCCCGGGTTAACAGAATTCCTTATCCGGATTTTCTGGTACGCAGACTGTAATATGGAGTCATTCTTTTCCTCGATTCGGGATTAAAATTGGTGACTTGGTGTCGCACCTCCTTTTTACCGCTCCCGCAGGGCGCGTGGGGAGTTTTCTCCAATTGAAGGACAGACGAAATGGGATTTGTTTATTTGTTTCAGAGTCGCCACCTGAGAATTTTAAGGCGTCCCAAGTCACCAATTTTAATCCCTGAATCGAGGAGAATATGACTCTGTTTATTATTCTGCGAACCAGAAATCCTAAGTAAGGAATTCTGTTAATCCGGAAGAAGGTGTTAGGCATTTCCGAATTCCGTGGTTCTAGCACGATCGCTTAACTGTTTTTATTATTGGCTTAATTATCTTGACTTTTATTAAATACTTTTTTTTGTTACGTGATTTTTCTACCGCTTTTACTTATTGTGATTAAGGACCCTTCTTTGAATCGAATTACGCGTACGTATATTCGTGTTAAAAAAATGCGAAATTGTGTCACGCGTACGTGTACACAATAACTTTTGATAATATATTTATTAAACAATCATTTTTTCGAAATTGTGTCGAATCAAGAATTTTTGTTTTTCTTAAATAATGAACCGCACATCTCGGGTTTTTATGAAATTAATTTAACGCCTTTAGAAAAATCCTTTTCTTAAATATTCGCTCGAAATTGCGCGTACGCATAATCCGAATTTGCTTTTAAAATATAATCAGGGTACGCGAACGCATCCCTAATTGCACAAAATATTTGTAATGGTATTAGGGACTTTCCACAAATTGTTTAATATATTCATATATTTTTTATGTGAAAATCATGAAAAACTCCCATTTTAGAGGCCTATAAATTCTTTGAAAAGAATTCGCAATCTATTAAAGGTTGCCCGTCGATTATAATTTCCGAGTATAAATTATATTCATTCCAACTATTCAAATTCAAAGAACAGAATAATAATATGATTAATACTATATTTTTTTTTTAACAAATATGACATATATATATATATATGCCAAAGAATAAATTGCATATGAAACTGAAAAGGAATGATTCATAAAGGAAGGAAATATTTTCCAAGAATTTTCATTATTTACTTAGTGCGAATTCTATTTCTAATTACCATTGATATAAAGCATGGCAATTTATGCTTGTACATCTCGTTTCATTCTCATATACTCGCTTTTAATCTAATAGGCCTAATTACTTATTTAAGATGGTAAATAGGCATCAAATTGATAAGAAAGGGAATTATAAATCGATTAATAATATTGCCTTACATGTGACATAGTTTATGTGTCTAAAACATTCATAACACTTTAACATCATAATGAGCCATAACAACTCCACTTACCATCCACTAATGGTTCTATAGATACCTGTTATAACGCCACATAAGAACGTACAACTTATATCATTCCTTCCACAACTAAATCAGATTATCAGAATAAACTAGCTATATGGTTTTGACATTTTCACGCTATTCTTTATTCAACTAACAACGTCACAAGGCCTAGTTAATGGCCAATCTTTATGTCATGTTTCCTACCTTGACAGTTCAAACATGACTAAACTAATGAGATGAAGGGCTAACATTATTACAAAGCTTTATACGAATTTCAAAGTAAGACAATTAACTCATAGCTATCAAATTGAATTCACTACTAATTAACTAACATGAAACAAAAAATGAAATTTAAACTGATGAACGTGGACAAATGGAAAACAGAATTACAATTCGAACTTCATTGATTAGTCATGTTGAATCTCTTTCCAACATAAAATTTAAAAAACATGTACCTGAAAATGAAGGTAGAAGGAGTAAATTTCAGCAGTAGCAGCAATAACAAAATCAGTAGAATGTACCGATAACACAGCAAGTTTGAACAAGAATAGGATCCGAGGAACCTAGATGCACAGTAACAGGATTTTTGGGAAAACTTTCAAATTTAATCCAAGTAATATCAAACAAATAGACCCGGACAGATCCAAAGAAAAGTATGTTTCTGATTTTCTTTTCTGTTTCTATATCTGTTTCTGTTTTTCTTTTTCCTCTTCCTCTTCAGATTCCAAGAAGAATCTGATTTTTCTGCTGGATTTTTCTCTTTTATCTCACTCTAGGTGTATTTTTCTTAAATTCTCTTTCAAAATCTGTTATGAAGTCTCTCTAAACTCTCTTCTCTGTCTAACTGATCACCCTCCTAAATCAGTCCCCATTCCCCTCTATCTTATACAGGTCTGTCCAGCTCTCTTAAATGCTGCCTGGACCCTTTCTCTTTTTTAAATAATCAGAAAAGTTCCATTAAAACTACTTTTGAATACTTTAAATCCTATTGAGTGCTTTTTATCCTGTTTTTCAGCAGCCCATTATCCCTTGTTCCCCATTAGTATCTTAAATTATAACCATTAACTTCCACTTTCAGCACATTGCTATTAACATATTATCCTCATTGTTCTATCCCAGAAATGTCCCTGACCTACTGTTTTATACTGGTATTACTGCCTTAAATTCAGCATCTTAACAATACAGATTTTAAAATCTGTATAAGCCTGATTATTAATCTGATTTACAACAGCTACAAACCAATCCTAAAGTTTGGACTGAATCCTGACTAAGAATGTAACCCCCTAACACAATTATATCCAATCAACATTTGTAAACTTGAATTCAAACTTGACATTACAACAATATTACACTGAGTTCAGCATAATAATTCAAACTGATCTTCAAATTGAACTAAGATCAAACATACACAGGAGCATTGTCAATATACTGACAATGCCCTGTTCAGAAAACAACATATACAGCATACATTTGAATTCACTGATTCACAAACAAACATGATTTAATTGACGAGTATTAATCAGTTGGCTATTTACAACATTTGTCCATAATCAGTCTAAAACAATAGAAGCAGACTGTTTCAGTCAGCATTTTCAGAAATGAAAATTCGTAATATAACTAATCGACGAACTTAATCGAGTCGATTACACACATTGTAAACAAACAAAATCAACAAAAACAATTCATTTGGAATCAAGTAGACGGGTAGGGGACAGTATAACAAAATTGACTAGAAAAATTATAAAAAATCAAACAAACTAATGAAATGAACATGGAATACACGCAGAATGCACATAAAAGAAACAGAAATTACCTCTGAACCTTCGAATTCAACCGAACTCAACTCAACTTGGATTCGGACATTTTTGAGGCTGAACAGACTTTACTCGAAGTATTCTCAGTTGAGAATACCTCGATTAAAGTATCTTAGACCTCAGTCCTTCACTCGAATCGGAAAAATTCCAAGATTGGAAAATTTTTAGGGTTTCAAATTCCTGGATCTTAAATCCGAACACTTTTGGGTAGATTCGAAGGGAACCAAAGATGACACAAGGGTGAGGGAGGCCTAGGGGTCATTTGGTGTTAGTTTGAGGTAGGTTGGGGTAGGTTCAGGTTTTACTCGAATCTTCAAATGAAGATTCGAGCAGTTCCAGTAGGATTCGAGCCATGCAACTAACAGATCCGTGATGAGGGTATCTAGGGGAAGTTGTGGTGTTATTTTGGAAGCCATCGGAGAAGGTAAGGTTTTCAGGCCAACCTTCGATTTAAGATTCGAAGAGTTGGGACCTGATTCGAAGGAAACCAATGTTAGATTTGTGTAGAGGATGTTCAGGGGATTCTAGGGTGTTATTTTTGTGACCGGCGGCGTTGATGCCGCCGGGTTTCAGGCGGTGGGATCCTAGGGCGGCTAGGGTTAGGGGGAGGGTCTGAGGAAGATGATGAACAGTGAGAGGAGGGGGGTGTTCAGTTAGGGGCCGGGGTAGGGGCTTGGGACTTATATAGGGGTGGGGTGGATTGATACTATCCGTTAGATCAAGTAGGATGAGTGGTCAGGATTTATTCACTTAACCAAACGGTGTCGTTTGGTTTCCTGCTGGGGTCGGGCTGAATCGGGGCACTGGGTCGGGTAATGGGCATGGGTTAAAGTTCGTGGGATCTCAGCCGTTGGTTGGCTTTGATCCAACGATCCCTGATACACCACAATCAAACGATGTCGTTTTGACTCGTTTGATTTGGACCGGATGCCTGGGTTGTTTGGATTGGGCTGTGGGGGGGTAAATGTTTTGGGCCTGGATTTTAATCCAGGTCCGATTTTGTATATATATATATATTTTTCATTTTTTCTAATTTAAATTTTTAATATTAACTATAAAATAATTTTAACTTCACAAAAATATATTAATTACTCTATAACAATTATTTAACACATAGACAAAACATCAATCACACAGTGGAATATTTAAAATAGAACGATTGCATATTTTTTTGTGATTTTATTTAAATTATCTTTTAAATGCATAATTAAATCCTATATGCATGCAATATGTATTTTATTTTATTTTTTCATTTTATTATGACAATGTAAATACTTACGGACATAACACAAGTATTTAACACCACGCAAATTCAAAAATTACACAGTAAAAGAAATTTATTTTATCTTTTGATTTATTTTGGAGTAGTTTTTCGTAAGGCAAAAATCACGTGCTCACAGCTGCCCCTCTTTGTGCGGAAACTCGAAGAGTTTTCGTGCAAAGATAAAGTGAGCGGATACGAGCGATTTTTGCCCGTTCGAATACTCCGTGGGAAGCATTTTTAGAAAGATTTGACCGAACCTCTGCTTCAAAGGTTTCCTACATATCCTTGGCTATAAAGGAATCAGGTCAATGTAGTTCGGGAATTTTGGGTAGCTGGGACTACCGTGGGACTGTGATGTTACTGCTGCTTCGTGCTGTTTTTACTGCTTGCTGACCTCCTTATTACACCTTACTTTAAAGGAAATACAAAAAGCTAAACTAGACTATGGTACATGAATTATAAAAATCTTATCTAGATCATGCCCTTGCGTTTCTTGTTGTCTTGATATCTTGGTGACTCTTGGGCATTTGGCTTATTCCGTATTCCTTTTGGAACTCTTGTTGTTTCTTGCTGGGGATTTTGTTGGACTCCTCTGCTTTATTGATTCTAAGTGTGCTCCTTTATCATATGAGCGGGCTTTTGATTTCAACACTTCAATTGTATTCCCTCGTTCCCCAGGTGGGTGCCTTGGCTGCTTCTTTTTTTTCTTCATCCTCATTCTCCATGTGGACGCCTGACTTCTTTTTAACTTCTTCATCCTCGTTCTCCAGGTGGACGCCTGACTTTTTTTTTTTTTTAATTCTTCATCCTCATTCTCCAGGTGGACGCCTGACTTCTTTAATTCTCATCCTCATTCTCCAGGTGGACGCCTGACTTCTTCGATTTTCATCCTCATTTTCCAGGTGGACGCCTGATTTCTTCAATTCTCATCCTCATTCTCCAGGTGGACGCCTGACTTCTTCGATTTTCATCCTCATTCTCCAGGTGGACGCCTGATTTCTTCAATTTCTATCCTCATTCTCCAGGTGGACGCCTGACTTCTTCTTTTCTTATCCTCATTCTCCAGGTGGACGCCTGACTTCTTTGATTTTCATCCTCATTCTCCAGGTGGACGCCTGATTTCTTTAATTCTCATCCTCATTCTCCAGGTGGATGCCTGATTTCTTCAATTCTTATCCTCATTCTCCAGGTGGACGCCTGACTTCTTCGATTTTCATCCTCATTCTCCAGGTGGACGCCTGATTTCTTCAATTCTCATCCTCATTCTCCAGGTGGACGCCTGACTTCTTTAATTCTCATCCTCATTCTCCAGGTGGACGCCTGACTTCTTCAATTCTCATCCTCATTCTCCAGGTAGACGCCTGACTTCTTCGATTTTCATCCTCATTCTCCAGGTGGACGCCTGATTTCTTCAATTCTCATCCTCATTCTCCAGGTGGACGCCTGACTTCTTCGATTTTCATCCTCATTCTCCAGGTGGACGCCTGATTTCTTCAATTCTTATCCTCATTCTCCAGGTGGACGCCTGACTTCTTCTTTTCTTATCCTCATTCTCCAGGTGGACGCCTGACTTCTTTGATTTTCATCCTCATTCTCCAGGTGGACGCCTGACTTCTTTGATTTTCATCCTCATTCTCCAGGTGGATGCCTGACTTCTTCAATTTCTATCTTCATTCTCCAGGTGGACGCCTGACTTCTTCTTTTCTTATCCTCATTCTCCAGGTGGACGCCTGACTTCTTTGATTTTCATCCTCATTCTCCAGGTGGACGCCTGATTTCTTTAATTCTCATCCTCATTCTCCAGGTGGACGCCTGACTTCTTCGATTTTCATCCTCATTCTCCAGGTGGACGCCTGATTTCTTCAATTCTTATCCTCATTCTCCAGGTGGACGCCTGACTTCTTCTTTTCTTATCCTCATTCTCCAGGTGGACGCCTGACTTCTTTGATTTTCATCCTCATTCTCCAGGTGGACGCCTGACTTCTTTGATTTTCATCCTTATTCTCCATGTGGACGCTTGACTTCTTCAATTTCTATCCTCATTCTCCAGGTGGACGCCTGACTTCTTCTTTTCTTATCCTCATTCTCCAGGTGGACGCCTGACTTCTTTGATTTTCATCCTCATTCTCCAGGTGGACGCCTGATTTCTTTAATTCTCATCCTCATTCTCCAGGTGGACGCCTGACTTCTTTAATTCTTTTACCAGGTATTTCCTGACACAAATATTGTATTTGCCCCTGTTTTCAAAGAAAACTTCGTTAGTTTAAAGCAGGGTGGTTGACTGGGGTATTCTTGCCGATGGTGATGCTTCTCTTCGTTTCTCTTTATTGCCTTGGAATGGTTGAAAAGACTGTTTTGTCCTTGTAATTGATCCTTGACTATAGGATTCCCCTCTGTATGTTTTCCTTCAAACCCTTTTAACTGTAATCATATGTCCCTTCTGACTTTGCTGATCCACTTTTGATTTCACCTTTCTTACACCCATATCTTTTATCTCCCACCTTTCGTGGCTGTATTTTGTAACCTTGAATCTTGGTAGTATACCTTGACATTCCTTCTTATTTGTTTGGAATAAAACTTATCTCAAAGCTTTTAGAAAGTAAGATTATTAGTAACGAAATACGCTGATTTCGACAATCATAGAATGAAAAGAAAAATCCAAATTTGGATGACTGTTGGAAAAGGAATAAAGGACTTATCTGATTGGAATTACTGGCACCAATGATCAGGGTATGCATTTCGGATTAATCAACCCAGTCTTTTAATCAATCTCCTTTCAATTGTCTCAAAGAGTTTTCATCGATAAACTTTCCTCATTTTTTCACTTCCTTTTCGCCTTAGGGTGCCTATGAAGGTTTTCACCAATAAGACTCTCTCATTTTACTTTTCTCTCAACTTCCGTCGCCTTATGGTGCCCGTGTGGGTTTTCACCTATAAGACTCTCTCATTTTTACTTTCTTTTCTTGTTTGTACCAGAGTGTTATGAACCATCTTCATTTGCTTGACTCAGCATTTTTCTAAGATTGGTCGAAAGGTCTTTCTGGTATGGGGTTAGAAATGGAAAAGGTATTAAAAGCTAAACAGTTCTGGTATGGGTTTAAAATTACAACTCTTGGAATCTTTTTCTTATTTCCAATACAATTTCTGCCCCAGTTTTTGATTGGGGTCGCTTGACATAACTTTTTGTGCACATCATGTATATTGTGCACCCTATGACCGAGCCGTGAGGCGCCTACGTATCCTTCTTTGAGGAATCAGGTCAAACGTAGTTCACTAAATAATAGTGATTTTGATTTTTTTTTTTTTTAAATTGCTTCCAAGAGGGGGTAGGAAAGGAACAAGTATGGCTCCAAAGGGGGAAACAAAGGGTATAGTGTTTGGATAGCAGAATAAATTGCCTTTGTCATTCCAATCTTCGAAATAATGCTAAATACAAACATTCAAAAATTTTATGCATAATATCTCTTTACCGCGTCAGAATTGATCGCCATATCTATGCATTTGCCTTCAATATCTTTTAAACATAGTGCACCATTCGATAATACTCTGGTCACAATGAATGGTCCTTGCCAATTAGGGGCAAATTTGCCTTTTGCCTCGACCTGATGTGGAAGAATACGTTTCAGCACATGCTGACCTACTTCAAACTTCCGGGGACGCACCTTTTTGTTGTATGCTCTTTCTATTCTTCTTTGATATAATTGACCATGGCATACTGCGGTCAATCGTTTTTCATCAATCAAGTTTAACTGTTCTAGACGGGTTTTGACCCATTCATCATCATCAATCTTTGCTTCGGCGATGATCCGAAGGGAAGGAATCTCAACTTCTGCAGGAATTACTGCTTCAGTGCCATATACCAACAAATAAGGAGTTGCTCCTACTGAAGTGCGAACAGTAGTGCGGTATCCCAATAATGCAAATGGTAATTTTTCATGCCATTGTTTTGAACCTTCTATCATTTTCCGAAGTATCTTCTTTATGTTTTTGTTGGCTGCTTCTACTGCTCCATTCGCCTTGGGCCGATATGGGGTAGAGTTACGATGTGTAATCTTAAACTGTTGACATACTTCCTTCATTAAGTTGCTGTTAAGATTAGCACCGTTATCTGTGATGATCACCTTCGGGATTCCGAATCGACATATGATATTTGAGTGGACAAAATCGACCACAGCTTTCTTGGTCACTGATTTGAATGTCTTGGCCTCAACCCATTTGGTAAAATAATCAATAGCTACCAGAATGAACCTGTGCCCATTGGATGCTGCCGGCTCAATTGGTCCAATCACATCCATGCCCCAGGCAACGAAGGGCCATGGTGCCGACATTGTGTGCAACTCGGATGGTGGAGAATGAATCAAATCTCCGTGTATTTGGCATTGATGACACTTGCGCACAAAACTGATACAATCTCGCTCCATGGTAAGCCAATAGTAACCGGCTCGGAGGATTTTCTTTGCCAATACATATCCACTCATGTGGGGTCCGCAAACTCCTGAATGTACTTCAGACATGACAGCTGCAGCTTGTCTGGCATCTATGCATCTTAATAATCCAAGATCTGGTGTTCTTTTATACAAAACTCCTCCGCTTAAGAAGAATCCATTTGCCAATCGCCTAATGGTCCTCTTTTGATCTCCTGTGGCTTGTGCAGGATATATCCCCATCCTGATATACTCCTTGATGTCGTGGAACCATGGTTCTCCATCAAATTCTTCTTCAACCATATTGCAATAAGCGTGCTGATTGTGAACTTGAAATTGTATTGGATCTACATAAGCTTTGTCCGGATGGTGCAACATTGATGCCAGGGTAGCCAATGCATCAGCAACCTCATTATGGATTCTTGGAATATGTTGGAATTCCACTGATTGAAACCGCTGACAAAGATCATGTAGACATTGTCGGTATGGTATGAGCTTCAAGTCTCGGGTTTCCCATTCTCCTTGAATTTGATGTACCAAAAGATCCGAATCTCCCATGACTAAGATTTCTCGGATACCCATGTCTGCGGCTAGCCTTAACCCCAAAATGCAAGCTTCATATTCAGCCATATTATTGGTGCAATAAAATCGCAATTGAGCCGTAACAGGATAGTGATGCCCTGTTTCAGAAATGATTACAGCTCCTATTCCGACTCCTTTCATGTTAGCGGCTCCATCAAAGAAAAGTTTCCAGCCAGGCTTTTCAATTCGCTCCACATCGTCGATATGCATTGTTTCTTCATCAGGAAAATAAGTCTTCAACGGCTCATATTCCTCATCGACCGGGTTTTTCGGCTAAATGATCGGCCAGTGCTTGAGCCTTCATTGCAGTTCGAGTCACATAGATGATGTCAAATTCTGTGAGCAATATCTGCCACTTTGCAAGTCTTCCCGTTGGCATAGGCTTTTGAAAAATGTATTTCAATGGATCCAACCGAGAAATGAGGTAAGTAGTGTAGGATGACAAATAGTGTTTCAATTTTTGAGCTACCCATGTTAGGGCGCAACATGTCTTTTCCAGATGAGTATACTTAACCTCATAAGCTGTGAACTTCTTGCTAAGGTAGTAGATGGCCTGTTCTTTTCTGCCAGTGAGGTCATGTTGCCCCAATACGCAACCAAATGAATTTTCCAAAACCGTTAAGTAAAGAATCAAAGGTCTTCCTGGCTCTGGCGGGACCAACACGGGTGGGTTCGACAAGTACCCTTTTATTTTATCGAACGCTTCTTGACACTCATCGGTCCATTTGATCGCAGCATCCTTTTTTAACAATTTGAAAATTGGCTCACAGGTTGTTGTGAGCTGAGCAATAAACCTGCTGATGTAATTTAACCTTCCCAACAAACTCATTACTTCAGTTTTGTTCCTGGGAGGTGGCAATTCTTGGATGGCTTTAATTTTTGATGGGTCTAGCTCGATGCCTCGTCGACTGACTATGAATCCCAGCAACTTTCCAGATGGAACTCCAAATGCGCATTTGGCAGGGTTAAGCTTGAGGTTGTACCTGCGAAGTCTTAAGAAGAACTTCCTCAAATCCCCAACGTGGTCGGCCTGATGCTTTGATTTTATGATCACATCGTCCACGTATACCTCAATTTCCTTGTGTATCATATCATGAAACACTGTGGTCATTGCTCTCATATAGGTTGCTCCGGCGTTCTTTAAACCGAATGGCATTACCCGGTAGCAATAAGTTCCCCATGGTGTGATGAATGCCGTCTTTTCTGCATCTTCTTCATCCATTAGAATTTGATGATACCCGGCATAACAATCCACGAAAGACCCTATATCATGCTTGGCACAATTGTCGATCAAAATATGGATATTGGGTAATGGGAAATTATCCTTTGGACTTGCTTTGTTGAGATTGCGATAGTCGACGCATACTCTAATTTTGCCGTCTTTCTTTGGCACAGGAACGACATTAGCTAACCAAACAGGATATCGAGTGACTCGAATGACCTTTGCTTCCAATTGTTTGGTGATTTCTTCCTTAATTCTCACACTCATATCAGGCTTGAATTTTCTCAGCCTCTGCTTGACAGGAGGCACCGTTGGATCGGTGGGCAATTTGTGGACCACTAAATCAGTGCTCAAGCCCGGCATGTCGTCATACGACCATGCAAAAACATCTTTGAATTCTATGAGTGCTTTAATTAACTCCTCTCGGATCTTTGGTTCGAGATGGACACTTATTTTAGTTTCCCGGACATTACTCGTGTCCCCTATATTGACGTCCTCGGTATCACTCAAGTTAGGTTTGATTTTTTCCTCAAAGTGAATTAACTCTTTACTAATCTCTTCAAAAACCTCATCTTCATCATATTCTGATTCATAATCACAATATATTTCTTGAATTATTACTTCGGAACCAGATTGATTTTTAAGACTGGGCTGATGATTCCTCATGCATGCCATATCACTAGAGCCAGCGTAAAAGGAACTGTATAGGAAAGAAGAAAAAGAAAAGAAAACTATCAGGAATGATAATAAAAAGGAAACTGCTTTTTATTGGATGATGAAAGATAACAAGGTTTTGCACACTTCAAACCAACTGTAAGATAAACTTTGGGATTACAACCTTGAAATAACCCAAACAAACTGAAAGAAAATCAAAATAAACTACCAAGACTCCTTTCGAATTGGGAGAGGAGTGGCTTTCCAATTATTGAGCTTTGTTTCCGGTCCAACGAATTGAACTTCTGCGTTGCTACACCCTTCTCCGCTTTCCAACATATTCACATCACTAAACAATTTCTCGAACCTTTCAATTAATTCCTTCTCAGGATTGACCCGGGATTTAGGAATTGTTGTTATCGGGCGATTTTTAGCGCCGGTCTTGACAAAAGACTTTGACAGATGTGGGACTGGTTTTGGAAGAACCCATGCTTGGTGTTTCAGCTTCCTAGCCCTTATCACGTCATTGGCAGTGGGTATGAACCCCAAACCGAATGTTCCCCAGTTCTCGGGGAGAGATACTGGTTGTATAATTCCTTGCAAAGATAAACCCAGACCTTTGCCGGGTATAAAGCCATTCTTTAACATTTCATAAGCTACCATGACTGATGCAGAGGATATCTTTGGATTTGGAAGATATTTCCCCTCTAGAATTTTCTCTATCGACACTGTGTCGGTTACTTGGTATACCCATGGTCCCTGGTCATTTTCTGTTCCCTCGACCGGTACAATGGTACTGCTGTGAGCATTTAAACTTTCTTCTCCATACACGACTACTTCTTGATGATCCCATTCAAACTTGACAGCCTGATGTAGTGTTGACGGGACTGCTTTAGCAGCATGGATCCATGGTCGACCCAACAACAAGTTGTAAGAAACAGTTATGTCCAACACTTGGAATTCCATTGTGAATTCAACTGGCCCTATTGTTAGTTCCAACACTATGTCGCCAAATGAATCTCTGCTTCCACCGTCAAACCCCCGTACGCAGATACTATTCTTCTGGATCCTCTCCTCTTTAATTTTTAATTTGTTTAAAGTGGAGAGAGGGCATATGTTTGCACTTGACCCATTGTCAACCAATACCCGGGTTACTATGGAGTTTTCACATTTCACGGTGAGGTAAAGAGCTCTGTTGTGCTCGGTACCTTCCACAGGTAATTCATCATCAGCAAATGTAATTCTGTTTGTCTCAAAGATTCTGTTGGCTATTTTTCCCAAATGATTTACAGATATCTTTTCAGGAACATGAGCTTCATTCAGGATTTTCATCAACGCCAAACGGTGTTCCTCTGAATGGATCAGTAATGACAACAGTGAAATTTGAGCGGGGGTCTTCTTTAATTGATCCACAATAGAATAATCATGGAGTTTCATTTTTCTTAAAAACTCCTCCGCCTCTTCTTCCGTCACAGCTCTCTTTGTTGGCATTGGATTGTTTTTAGTTTTTCTCAGCTCTTCGGGAGTAAAACATCTTCCCGAACGAGTCAAGCCTTGCACCTCACACACTTCTTCCTTGATTTCTTTGCCTTTATACATTACAGTCACCCGTTCATAGCTCCATGGGATGGCTTTGTTGTTGATGACCGGTAGCTGGATTACAGGTGCAATAATAACCCGATCTGTACGGGCTCCTTCCACGAATACAATGGGTTTGTTAGCAACCCCTGGTATTATCACTTTCGGCCTTTCTTGTTTTGCAGCAACTTTGCTCGATGATCCCTCATCGACTATCATAGATGGTTCATCAACATTTTTGTTCTGCTTAGACACCGGCTTCTCCTCTATTAACTGCTTATCTGGCTTGGTTTCATGAGACTTGATCATCATGACAGTTTGTGACGGCTTCTTTGTCTTCCCATCAGCTTGTATGATTTCTATCATATTAGCCTCTTGATGGGCTGGCATTGGATTTCTATTGATATTTGGGGCTTCGGGGGTTTGAACCTCGATTTTATTAGTATCAATCAGCTCTTGTATTGCATTTTTCAAATGCCAGCATTTCTCCGTATCATGGCCTGGTGCACTGGAGCAATATTCACAGCTAATGGTGTAATCCAGATTCTTTGGAGGAGGATTGGGTAGCTTGGATTGTATTGGTCTCAGCATGTCTAGCTGTCTCAGCCTGTGGAACAGACTAGTGTAAGACTCTCCCAATGGAGTGTAAGTTTTCTTTTTCTGTTCCCTTTCTCCCCTGAATGCTGGCCTAGGCCTGAAACTTGGTCCGGGATAGGCTCGTGGGTAAGTATTTGGTGTGACAGGAGCACGCCAATTGGTGTGAACAGGTGGCTGATTGTATGCTTGAGCATGGTTAATGGAAAAATGAGGCTCTGAAGGGTGATAGTAGTGTTGGGATGAATCATGGTGGTAAGCTGATTGGCGAGGTCGTTGTTGATTATAGTAAAGCGGTGACCCTCTGGGTCCCGGCCAAATTCCTGAATCAACTACCGCTGCTTCCTCCCTCTTCTTTCTTCCAATTCCTCCTACCCCGCCTTGAATAGCTTGAGTAGTTGCCTTAATTGCTGAATAGCTCATGATTTTATTTGTCTTGAGGCCTTCTTCCACCATACCTCCCATCTTCACTACTTCGTTGAATGATTTCCCAACCGCTGAAACCAAGTGGGCATAGTAAGTCGGTTCCAAGGCTTGGAGGAAGTAGTCTACCATTTCGCTCTCCTTCATAGGAGGATCCACTCTTGCTGCCTGTTCTCTCCACCGAAAACCATACTCTCTGAAACTTTCATTGTGTTTCTTCTCAAATTTGGTCAAAGATAATCGATCTGGGATGATTTCCAGATTGTATTGGAAATGGTATGCGAATGCCTGTGCCAGGTCATCCCAGGTGTACCATCTTCCATGGTCCTGGCGTGTATACCACTCCAAAGCTGATCCGCTTAGACTTTGACTGAAGTAAGCCATCAATAATTCATCCTTTCCCCCAGCTCCTCGCATCTTGCTACAGAAACCCCTTAAGTGACTACTGGGTCGCCGTGCCCGCTGTATAGGTCAAATTTGGGCATCTTGAAGCCAACTGGCAATTGTACATTGGGGAATAAGCATAAATCTTTGTATGCTACACTGACTTACCTGCCTAATCCTCGCATGTCTCTGAACGATTGCTCTAGACTCTTGACCTTCCTGAACATCTCTTCTTGTTCAACATTTTTAGTTGGCTTGTCAATTTCGGTTGGGAGATCAAAACGAGGAGCAGTTGAATTAATTTCGGAGGCTTTGAGGGTGGGCTCCGGGGGTAATATTGGTTGTCTTGGGCCTGGAATGTAGGCTCACTAGGAGATTTGTGGAATGTAGCAAGGGGAGGTGCTACGAAAACAGGAGTCATAGGTGGAGGAAAATATAGAACGGGTTTCGGAGGTGGAGACTGCGGTGTCTGAGAGGTGGTGCCTCGGTAGTGCTGGTAAATGGGGAAGTTTGGGGACAATTCAGTGGTGATATTATCCTGAGTTTGGGTCATTGATGGAGCAGGGTTATTTGGGTAAGATGGGGGTAACTGTCCTGTAGACCAGGCTTGGTACATCTCAGCCATTTGCTGCTTGAGCTTAAACATCTCTTCTTTCATTTTCCCGACATCCATCTCCTCTATCTCCATACCTGTGTCAACATCTGGGATAGACATACTTTCGGGTATTGGTCCTTTTGATCTTGTGTGATAGTGATAATATGCCAGTATACTCTTTAGAGAAACTAACTGCTTGAATTCTGAAAATGAACAATCTTGTTAGCTTTGAGAGTTTAACACATATATAATCACACGTTGAGATGCAATGCTCCTAGACAAATAATCCCTTTCTATTATGCATTTGCTCGGCTGCTGGTGTCGTCCCAGCTTTCTTGAAATTTTTTTATTGTTATTCACTTTTATTTATTATATATATCTTTTATCGTGGTGGTCGAATCTTAGAGATTACCTACGTATCATGCCCCCACATGAATCAGACCATGCGTAGTTTGGACCAAAGGCAATCACTTTTATTCATTACACAAAGATGGAATTACATTTGAAAACTTTAAGAAAATGGCTTGAAAACACACACACTTAAATCAAAATAAAAGATACAATTCTTAACATCTCACAACGTGCCCCACTTTCCACTTTTGTTGTCAAATATTGGATTATCTGCTCAATGTGGGGCTTGACCCGGATGGCCTCCCAGCGTTCGATACATCCTTTCCAACTCCATTGCTAGATGACGAGCAAAAGTGGGTGCATGCTCTGTAAACCTTTCATAATCCATTCCTTGGCAGTTTACATAACTTTGAGATGTGAAGACTGCCAGGTCGTGGATTTGTGCCCTGAAACCTTGGAGACGTTGGTCTTGGTCTTGCAATTGCTGCTGACGAGTGGTGGCTATATCTCTGACACGGTTCTCACGATCTAGAGCTGATTCTAACAGAGCTCGGAGTCTGGCCTGCTCTAATCTTGCTTGCGCTCTTTCCCTGTCGAGGTCTGCTTGTTGGTGTTTTCTGTTGCATCTTCTTGCCTCTTCTAGTTGTGCACGAAGCTGGTCTTCTGATTGCATCCAATAGTCCTTTTCCTTCTTGAATTGTGCCTTGTCTTTTTCGGATTGCCTATCCTGGCGTTCCTTGTTAGATCTGGCTTCTTCGTTTAATTGTTGGATCCTTTCTTTTGCCTTGCTCAATTCCCTTTCGTTTTCCGCAAGAATGGAATCATAATCTTGCATTCTTTCAAAGAGATTGGCGATGGTTTTTTGATCCTTCCAGCTCCTCTTTGGCATTTCAGAAACTCTTTTCATTTTTTGGAATCGAGCATGAAGATTTTCATTCTCACAAGCTAGACTCTTCTTCTCGCCTTCGGCTTCTTGTGCTTGTAAATCTTTTTCCAAACTGAGGCTTCTCAGATTTTCTTTTAGGGCATGGATAGTTGCTTTGTACCCTTTTTCCTTTTCTCCCCAGATCAACCGTTCTTGGATTTTATCATTGAAGTTTTGAACATGGGGTCTTTTTGTTGGCCTTCTTAGTTCAGGCTCTGGTACATCATCTACGCGAGACCGTTTTTCAAACCACCTTGCATATCCAGGATTTATCTCACCCTTTGTAGCGTCTGGGACTTGAGTATCACTTTTCAAGTATCGGCACCCATTCCACATCTGCTGAAGTAGAGCCTCGGGAATAGTGGCTTCTGGGTGTAATTCGATTACTTGCACACTCAAATCTTCATCATCAGGAACTATTTGATATCTCCCTAATTGCCTTAGGACTCTCAGTGGTGCATACGGCTGAATGCTTCTCAATCCCAATAGTAGTAGATAACTATTTGAGGCTGACATGTGTATTACTTCCCTCATCGGGAGCCATCCCAGAGTCCATTCAATTTGATTTGCCGTTAAAGCCTTTAGATGAGATACCCATGCTTCTATCCCTTCTGGAACCTGATAATTTTTTGTTCTTTCCTCATAGCTTTCGATGCAATTATCATTGTTTGACCCATACTGTATGATCTTGGGCTGTTGTTGGAGATGCTCCATCACCCACATTTGCAACAAAATTTTGCATCCTTCGAAGACTTTTGCTCCTGATTTGCATAAAGTCAAAGCCCGATAAATGTCTGATAGAATGATGGGGACAAAGGTGTGATTTTCTTTGGTGGTGAGGATTTGCACAATTTTTGCGGTGCGAATATCAATTGTTCGCTCTTTATTTGGGAAGACCATGACTCCTAGAAAAGCCACCATGAAAGCAAATCGACGGTGCATCTGCCAAGTGTCTTTGTTTTGCTTATTAGTAAGGCCTTTCTCATGAATTTCGAACCCATCTGACTTTCCGAACCTTGAATACAAAAAGTTGAAGGAACAACATCCATTGATGACATTGCTTTTCCTGATTTGACTGCTGATGTTCAGAAGACCGAAGAATCGATGTACCGAAGGAGCCTTTGTGAATATCAAGCTTTGATTTCTTAAACTTCCGTCAAAACCAGCATATCCAGCTATCTCCTCTAATGTAGGAGTAAGCTCGAAGTCAGAGAAACGAAAAACATTGTGAGCAGGGTCCCAAAAAGTTACTAACGCCGCAATCAGATCATCACGGGGTTTAACTTTCATAATGTCCGTGAGATTTCCCAAATGCTTGACGACCCATTTTTGACCGTCTTCGCCTAAATCATACCACCACATTTGAAGCTGACATAGAAATTCTTCCGTACTTGTGGATGAGGGGCTTTGTGTGGTGCTCATTTTGTATCTGAAATTTAATTTTGATAAAGTCAAAATTCATTTTTGAAAATTTATACAAAAAAAAAAAAATATTTTCGAATTTTTTATTTATTTATTAAATACCTTTATTTCAAAATTTAAAACTATATTTTTTTTTCGAAATTTTTAAAACAACCCATTTTATTCCTTTCTTCTTACCATGATTTTATTTAAGCTGGTCAACAAGCATGTTCGAGGCAAATGAATGCACAAGTAACAAGTAGGATGCATCATGATGGTCTTTTTATTTTGGGTTCACCTGTCCTAGACAGACCCAACCCCTGTGTTGAGTCTCCAAGGCCAAATGCATATGATGCAAATATTCGTTCCTACTAGGGATCCGGTACATGGCTGAGTTATTCTAAGTGTAAAACCTTAGGTTGATTGTTCTAAACCTGGCTTACCCAAACGGACAGTTTGAGCCGAAGTGGGGGCAACGTACCGGGAGCACGAAAGTCTGCCCGGCCTAGTTACTTGTCCCAACTTCGTCTTATTTGGTATGACTTTAACAGAAAGGTGGGTCACGCGCACGTGTACACCATAAATTCAGAAGACTCAGAAAGAAGGGGGTTTCGTAGCAGTTGTATATATTCACAATTCAAATAATATTAAAGCGGTAAAAAAACATTTAGCATATTAGCATGTAAACAGTTGAAAATCATAAAGCCAATTAACACAGATATTTTAAGCTCGAATTCTTGAACCCTGAACCAGTGGTTCTGGGTTTATCCCCAGCAGAGTCGCCAGAGTTGTCGCACCTCCTTTTTACCGCTCCCGCAGGGCACGTGGGGAGTTTTCTCCAATTGAAGGACAGTCGAAACGGGATTTGTTTATTTGTTTCAGAGTCGCCACCTGAGAATTTTAAGGCATCCCAAGTCACCAATTTTAATCCCTTAATCGAGGAGAATATGACTCTGTTTATTATTCTGCGAACCAGAAATCCTAAGTAAGGAATTCTGTTAATCCGGAAGAAGGTGTTAGGCATTTCCGAATTCCGTGGTTCTAGCACGGTCGCTTAACTGTTTTTATTATTGGCTTAATTATCTTGACTTTTATTAAATACTTTTTTTTGTTACGTGATTTTTCTACCGCTTTTACTTATTGTGATTAAGGACCCTTCTTTGAATCGAATTACGCTTACGTATATTCGTGTTAAAAAAATGCGAAATTGTGTCACGCGTACGTGTACACAATAACTTTTGATAATATATTTATTAAACAATCATTTTTTCGGAATTGTGTCGAATCAAGAATTTTTGTTTTTCTTAAATAATGAACCGCACATCTCGGGTTTTTATGAAATTAATTTAACGCCTTTAGAAAAATCCTTTTCTTAAATATTCGCTCGAAAATTGCGCGTACGCATAATCCGAATTTGCTTTTAAAATATAATCAGGGTACGCGAACGCATCCCTAATTGCACAAAATATTTGTAATGGTATTAGGGACTTTCCACAAATTGTTTAATATAATTCATATATTTTTTATGTGAAAATCATGAAAAACTCCCATTTTAGAGGCCTATAAATTCTTTGAAAAGAATTCGCAATCTATTAAAGGTTGCCCGTCGATTATAATTTCCGAGTATAAATTATATTCATTCCAACTATTCAAATTCTAAGAACAGAATAAAAATATGATTAATACTATATTTTTTTTAACAAATATGACATATATATATATATATATATATATGCCAAAGAATAAATTGCATATGAAACTGAAAAGGAATGATTCATAAAGGAAGGAAATATTTTCCAAGAATTTTCATTATTTACTTAGTGCGAATTCTATTTCTAATTACCATTGATATAAAGCATGGCAATTTATGCTTGTACATCTCGTTTCATTCTCATATACTCGCTTTTAATCTAATAGGCCTAATTACTTATTTAAGATGGTAAATAGGCATCAAATTGATAAGAAAGGGAATTATAAATCGATTAATAATATTGCCTTACATGTGACATAGTTTATGTGTCTAAAACATTCATAACACTTTAACATCATAATGAGCCATAACAACTCCACTTACCATCCCACTAATGGTTCTATAGATACCTGTTATAACGCCACATAAGAACGTACAACTTATATCATTCCTTCCACAACTAAATCAGATTATCAGAATAAACTAGCTATATGGTTTTGACATTTTCACGCTATTCTTTATTCAACTAACAACGTCACAAGGCCTAGTTAATGGCCAATCTTTATGTCATGTTTCCTACCTTGACAGTTCAAACATGACTAAACTAATGAGATGAAGGGCTAACATTATTACAAAGCTTTATACGAATTTCAAAGTAAGACAATTAACTCATAGCTATCAAATTGAATTCACTACTAATTAACTAACATGAAACAAAAAATGAAATTTAAACTGATGAACGTGGACAAATGGAAAACAGAATTACAATTCGAACTTCATTGATTAGTCATGTTGAATCTCTTTCCAACATAAAATTTAAAAAACATGTACCTGAAAATGAAGGTAGAAGGAGTAAATTTCAGCAGTAGCAGCAATAACAAAATCAGTAGAATGTACCGATAACACAGCAAGTTTGAACAAGAATAGGATCCGAGGAACCCAGATGCACAGTAACAGGATTTTTGGGAAAACTTTCAAATTTAATCCAAGTAATATCAAACAAATAGACCCGGACAGATCCAAAGAAAAGTATGTTTCTGATTTTCTTTTCTGTTTCTATATCTGTTTCTGTTTTTCTTTTTCCTCTTCCTCTTCAGATTCCAAGAAGAATCTGATTTTTCTGCTGGATTTTTCTCTTTTATCTCACTCTAGGTGTATTTTTCTTAAATTCTCTTTCAAAATCTGTTATGAAGTCTCTCTAAACTCTCTTCTTTGTCTAACTGATCACCCTCCTAAATCAGTCCCCATTCCCCTCTATCTTATACAGGTCTGTCCAGCTCTCTTAAATGCTGCCTGGACCCTTTCTCTTTTTTAAATAATCAGAAAAGTTCCATTAAAACTACTTTTGAATAATTTAAATCCTATTGAGTGCTTTTTATCCTATTTTTCAGCAGCCCATTATCCCTTGTTCCCCATTAGTATCTTAAATTATAACCATTAACTTCCACTTTCAGCACATTGCTATTAACATATTATCCTCATTGTTCTATCCCAGAAATGTCCCTGACCTACTGTTTTATACTGGTATTACTGCCTTAAATTCAGCATCTTAACAATACAGATTTTAAAATCTGTATAAGCCTGATTATTAATCTGATTTACAACAGCTACAAACCAATCCTAAAGTTTGGACTGAATCCTGACTAAGAATGTAACCCCCTAACACAATTATATCCAATCAACATTTGTAAACTTGAATTCAAACTTGACATTACAACAATATTACACTGAGTTCAGCATAATAATTCAAACTGATCTTCAAATTGAACTAAGATCAAACATACACAGGAGCATTGTCAATATACTGACAATGCCCTGTTCAGAAAACAACATATACAGCATACATTTGAATTCACTGATTCACAAACAAACATGATTTAATTGACGAGTATTAATCAGTTGGCTATTTACAACATTTGTCCATAATCAGTCTAAAACAATAGAAGCAGACTGTTTCAGTCAGCATTTTCAGAAATGAAAATTCGTAATATAACTAATCGACGAACTTAATCGAGTCGATTACACACATTGTAAACAAACAAAATCAACAAAAACAATTCATTTGGAATCAAGTAGACGGGTAGGGGACATTATAACAAAATTGACTAGAAAAATTATAAAAAATCAAACAAACTAATGAAATGAACATGGAATACACGCAGAATGCACATAAAAGAAACAGAAATTACCTCTGAACCTTCAAATTCAACCGAACTCAACTCAACTTGGATTCGGACATTTTTGAGGCTGAACAGACTTTACTCGAAGTATTATCAGTTGAGAATACCTCGATTAAAGTATCTTAGACCTCAGTCCTTCACTCGAATCGGAAAAATTCCAAGATTGGAAAATTTTTAGGGTTTCAAATTCCTGGATCTTAAATCCGAACACTTTTGGGTAGATTCCAAGGGAATCAAAGATGACACAAGGGTGAGGGAGGCCTAGGGGTCATTTGGTGTTAGTTTGAGGTAGGTTGGGGTAGGTTCAGGTTTTACTCGAATCTTCAAATGAAGATTCGAGCAGTTCCAGTAGGATTCGAGCCATGCAACTAACAGATCCGTGATGAGGGTATCTAGGGGAAGTTGTGGTGTTATTTTGGAAGCCATCGGAGAAGGTAAGGTTTTCAGGCCAACCTTCGATTTAAGATTCGAAGAGTTGGGACCTGATTCGAAGGAAACCAATGTTAGATTTGTGTAGAGGATGTTCAGGGGATTCTAGGGTGTTATTTTTGTGACCGGCGGCGTTGATGCCGCCGGGTTTCAGGCGGTGGGATCCTAGGGCGGCTAGGGTTAGGGGGGTCTGAGGAAGATGATGAACAGTGAGAGGAGGGGGGGTGTTCAGTTAGGGGCCGGGGTAGGGGCTTGGGACTTATATAGGGGTGGGGTGGATTGATACTATCCGTTAGATCAAGTAGGATGAGTGGTCAGGATTTATTCACTTAACCAAACGGTGTCGTTTGGTTTCCTGCTGGGGTCGGGCTGAATCGGGGCACTGGGTCGGGTAATGGGCATGGGTTAAAGTTCGTGGGATCTCAGCCGTTGGTTGGCTTTGATCCAACGATCCCTGATACACCACAATCAAACGATGTCGTTTTGACTCGTTTGATTTGGACCGGATGCCTGGGTTGTTTGGATTGGGCTGTGGGGGGGGTAAATGTTTTGGGCCTGGATTTTAATCCAGGTCCGATTTTGTATATATATATATATATATATATATATTTTTCATTTTTTCTAATTTAAATTTTTAATATTAACTATAAAATAATTTTAACTTCACAAAAATATATTAATTACTCTATAACAATTATTTAACATATAGACAAAATATCAATCACACAGTGGAATATTTAAAATAGAACGATTGCATATTTTTTTGTGATTTTATTTAAATTATCTTTTAAATGCATAATTAAATCCTATATGCATGCAATATGTATTTTATTTTATTTTTTCATTTTATTATGACAATGTAAACACTTACGGACATAACACAAGTATTTAACACCACGCAAATTCAAAAATTACACAGTAAAAGAAATTTATTTTATCTTTTGATTTATTTTGGAGTAGTTTTTCGTAAGGCAAAAATCACGTGCTCACACTTGGGACACCCTAAATCTCCCAAGTGGCGACTCTGAAATAAATAAACCAATCCCGTTTCGATTGTCCTTTAATTGGAAAAAACTCCCCTGCGCCCTCGCGGGTGCGGATAAAGGAGGTGTGACACATGGTAGAACACGGTTTGAAAACAGGTAGGATTTTAAGTCAGGCATCCATTAGAGCAACCTCCCAAGCCATCCAAGGTGGATCCGGAGGAATGGCAAAGAATAGGACAAGAGAAGAAACAACCATGGCAGCATCATGGGGAAAAAGATACCGGGCCCCTAGACCTGTGTTCTCTGAAATAACCCCTCAACACTACTATCCTCATTCTGATATGGTCTATGCTCCACCACTTTATGCGGTTATGAATGCTCAACCTTTCAGCCGACCGCAACCACAGGCTAACAGAAATCAAGCTCCACCTCCTAGAAGTCAGCCTCCTTACCGAAACCGCTACAATCCTCGGGCTTCCCAAAATAACTTCCGTCCTCGGGAACCACCCAGGAGACCCAACTATACACCAATTGGTGAACCCTACTCCACCCTATTCCCTAAGCTTGTCCAGATGAATTTGTTGCAGTCCATACCACCAAACGGGCAAAACCCGGAATCACCATCATATCAGCGGGGTGTCAGGTGTGCATACCATTCAGGGGTAGAAGGGCACGATACAAACAACTGTTGGACATTGAAACAAGCGGTAGAGAATTTGTTAGAGCAAGGTAAAATTGTGTTGAAAGACGAGGATGTCCCAAATGTGACCAATAATCCGCTGCCCGCCCATAACAACGGGCCGATAATTGGGATGATTTGTGTGGACAAGGAATTTGATCTGGCGCTTAAGGCCATAATTGCTATTGCTAAAACAGAAAGGAAGCCCAAGGCAACCCCAAAGCAAGAGAAAGAGGAAAAGAAGAGTAAAATCACCGAGACTGAACCGGAAAAGAAAATTGATGTATCCAAGCAGGCCTATGTGGTATGGGGGACGATAAAACCACCTCGGATGAATGAGCCAGTAGTTATTGGACGCATACCACAGAAGCCAAAGTACAGTAAAGAGGAAGATGATAAGGGGTTCACGCTCGAAGAGAGTGAGGGAACATGTGAGGCGATGAGGAATAAGTTATGTGAAACACACATGGTCCAGCCAGGAGAGGGCACTAGCACCGCTGAGGTATCGTACATGGGACCAAGCGCCAAGCTTCAAAACTGGAAGGCTACGCCATTCCTGATCAAACGGAAGTCCTAATGGACCTGTCCTGCCACTTTCTCTGCATCACGAGCTACCCCAGGGTGTGACTCAGATGTTTTCTTTAGATTCCTGTTTTTAATTTCCTGAATGTCAACTTTTTCTTTTTATTATCTTCCCAAAATTCCAAGAAATGAAATCATGTTTCATCGCTCACTTTCTTTTTCAAGAGATCTGCTATATTTTTTTTTTTGTTCTCTTCAATTCTGATGATGCAGCTTTAAATAACATGACATGCTTGCAGACTTCATGCCCAGATCCCGAGAACTCCGTCAGACTTCAAATAATGAGTCAAAATTTGAAATATAAAGAATTTGAGAAAATAGGGACAACTAAAGAAAATTGGTTCATGGTTTGGAAAATGTCCATCACTAAAGCAGAGTTTGAGGACAGTAAATGGGTTTAGACCCGTACGGAATGTTAACCTTAATGACTGCGGTTTGTCACGAGCAATTGTACCGACAAAGAAGGGTCCATACGTCATTGGAAAATATTGCCAAGAGGAGCATTTGTATCTAGGCGACGTCGAAAGAAATGACGCCGACCCCGCTTTGAAAGCAGATGCAGTACAATGCCTAAATCGCTCCGGCGATGTCTTCGCACAGTTTGAGATGACGAAGGCTTTCATTCTCGCTACCCAAACACCATCAACCCTTTGCAAACCCATTTGAGCCGGTTACTCTTCTTTGATTACCCTCTTTGGAACCTGAAAATATTATTAAAAATAAAATGAAAGAAAAAGAGAAATTGAAATGAAAAAAACAAATAAAAAAAAGGGAAGAATAAAGAATTAGAAAAAAAAAATATATATATATATATATATATATATATATATATATATATATATATATATATATATATATATATAAGAAAGAAAAAAAAGATACAATGAAAATGAGAAAAGGAAAAGGAAGTGAAAAACAAAGTAAAGCAGAAAAACAAAAAGAAATTCCAAAAACAAAAGTGGCCTGAACTACGTTTGACTTGATTCCGAAAGGATACGTAGGCAACCTCTCCTTGGGGTTCAGTCACACCAAAACAAAAATCCAAGAAGTCCCCCAAAAGTGAAACTGGGGCAGAAGTTATAACGATTCAGCAATAATCCCGCCCAAAAGGTTCCAAAGTTGTAGTTCAATCCAAATTCTTTTCACCCCAAACCTTGTCCAAGTCCTTCTAATCAATTGGCAAAGACAGGAAAGTGGAAAACATCATTGTTGGAATCTGATAGAAATCAAATCGAGAAGAATAAAGTGAGAAAGTCTTATTGGTGAAAACCTTCGGGCACCATGAGGCGATGAGAGTAGAGAAATCAAAAATGAGAGAGGTCGATTAGCGAAAACCCGCAAAGGGCGTGGTCGACCGGAAAAAGGATACTTCATCACTGAAAGTCCTGGAAAGGTTCTCCGATTTAGAAACCCAGATCAATAGGTTCATGAGAAGCTGGAGTTTGATACGAATCGGACATCCAGTCCAAAAGGCATGTCATGTCAGTTTGAAGCCAACATGCACTCCAGATAAGTCCTTTTTCCCCCCGAAAGGGACGCTTCTCTTTAAACTCATATGCTTTCCTTTTGCATAGTCTTCTTTGAATCCTTTTCGATCTAACTCTGATTCCGCAACAATTACAAAGAAAAGGTGGCAGGACCGGTTTCACAGGGCCCCGCCTGGCAAGAGTCAAAGAAAATATGCGGTATCAGTGGTGCGTCAGTCCCATCCCGACTGACCATGGTAGTTGATTTGCTTCCAAAGTAAAGATTTCGAAAGAAAAGAAAAGCCTACAAAGGCAAAATAAAGTTGGAAAGGTTAAGTCCTACGCGGTTAGCCACTGCAGTTTAGGTTTGAGGATCAAAATCCCTGACACAAAATCGACAAATCCCCACAGGGTCTCCCTTTGTAAAAATCCCAGTCTCCCTTGTAAAAATCCCCCAAAGAGTCTGCCCAGCAAATCCCCAACAAGTCTGCCTTGTACAAATCCCCACAGAGTCTCCCCAATAAAAAATCCCCACTGAGTTGACCTCGTAAAGAATCCCCAAGCAGAATGGGATGAAAGAACCAAAGCCTTACACGAACAAATCATCACAAATCCGGAAATGCGAGTCTGATCAGTTTAAAACGGGTCGCCTGTGAAGCCAATCAATGACAAAGTTTCTCAACAGGAATTAGTCTAAGACCAAGCAATTGGAACGATCAAGGCCACCGAATCAACCACCGTTTTCAAACTGACAATTTTTCTTTGCTTAGGAAAATTGAGACAGGTGCAATCCAAAGCAACCATGCAAGAAGCAGGTTAGCCCAAAAGAAATGAAGCGCGCGAGCATCGAAACAGCTTTGCAGCAGGAAAACGACCAAAAGTAAGTTTCCCCGGAATTCTTTCATACATTTTTTTTAAAATAAAAAATAAAATAAAATAAAAATAATAAAAATAAAAATAAAATAAAAATAAATAAATATATATATATATATATATATATAAAGGAAAACCAAAGAAAAGAAAGAAGACAAGAAAGAAAAATGAAAATCCCCAGAAGAAAAACAAATCATGGTAACATAGGACCTCATTCCTCAACTATCCCGGTATAAACCACGGATCTCCCTGGCATCACCCAAGGAGCTTTTTCTATCCAAATTCCCGGCATAACCCAAGGACTCTTACCTTTTCCCGGCATAACCCGATGAATCTTCCCGGCATAACCCGCGGACCTTTCCCAGCATAACCCGATGAATCTTCCCGGCATAACCCGATAAATCTTCCCGGCATAACCCGATGAATCTTCCCGGCATGATCCGATGAATCTTTCCGGCATGACCCGATGAATCTTCTCGGCATGACCCGATGAATCTTCCCGGCATGATCTGATGACTTCCCCGGCATAACCCAAGGACTCTTACCTTTTTCCGGCATAACCCGATGAATCTTCCCGGCATAACCCGTGGACCTTTTCTGACATAACCCGATGAATCTTTTCGGCATAACCCGATGAATTTTTCCGGCATAACCCGATGAATCTCCCAGCATAACCCAATGAATCTTCCCGGCATGACCCGATGACTCTTCCCGGCATAACCCGTGGACCTTTTCCGGCATAACCCGATGAATCTTTCCGGTATAACCCGATGAATCTTTCTGGCATAACCCGATGACTTCCCCGGCATAACCCGACGAATCTTCAGGCATAACCCGATGAATCTTCCCGGCATAACCCGATGAATCTTCCCGGCATAACCTGTGGACCCTTTCCAGCATAACCTGGCAATCCTCCCAATTTAGGGCTCCGATCCCTAAGTTGATCAAGTTTCTATTTAGCCAGCATTAGGGCTCAAATCCCTGAACTGAGCGTTTTTTATTTAGCCAGCATTAGGGCTCCAATCTCTTAACTGAGCATTTTTCTGTTAGCCGACATTAGGGCTCCAATCCCTGAGTTGTGCATTTTTACCTTTTGCGACATTAGGGCTCCAATCCCTGGGTTGCGCTTTGTAGACTAGGGTTTTTTCCAATCCCCTCATCAATGCTGTAAATTTTCATGACAACTCACGAAATTTCCCTAGTGAAACTGGGGCAGAAATTTTGTTCGTTTGTTTTGTTGTCTCAACAGGTCTGACCCTGAGGTGCATGGATCGAGACGACCTACGGGGTGAGTCTCAATCCAGAATAAAGAAAAGAACAAAAGAACAAAAGAAAGAAAAAAAAAGATGTTCCCACATATTGGAACAAACAAAGGGTAGGTCGCTCAAAAATTGGATCAAATTCCCGAGCTCCGCCAATCCCGTTTCATTCAATACTGCAGAAATAAACAAACGCCTACAACTTGCGAGCATCAAGATTCGGATCGAAGTCTACAAGCAGAATTAGCTGAGACCCAAGATCAAGTTGCAAAAGAATTATAGATAGGAATCTTGTAACTAGCGGTTGACAGGCATAAGTAGTTAGTTCAGTTTCAATTTCCTTTGGTTGTAATAAGGAGGTCAGTAAAGCAGTAGTGGCAACAGCAACAGCAGTAACAGCAAGCATTGCAATCCCATGGTAGTCCCAGCTACCAAAATTTCCCGAACTACATTGACCTGATTCCTGTTTAGCCCAGGATATGTAGGAAACCTTTGAAGCAAAGGTTTCGGTCAAATCTTTTTCAAAAAAATGCTTCATACGGAGTACTCGGATGGGCAAAAATCGCTCGCTTTATCTTTGCACGAAAACCCTTCGTGTCTTCGGGCAAAGAGGGGCAGCTGTAAGCACGTGATTTTTGCCCAATATGAGAATTACTCCCAAAAAATTCAAAAATAAAATAATTTTTTCTTGATGTGCAATTTTTGTGATATTTTGTGTAACTATTTGTATGTTTGTCTATGCATGTTTATTTGCTAAATTATTAAAAAATACAAAATATGTCGCATTTCGCATGTAGGATTTAATTATACAATTGTTAATAACTAAGTTTGTTTTACAAAAAAATAAAAATTACAAAAAATAGGCATCGTTTGCATTTTTAGCATTTAATGACCAAATATATAATTTTATGCTTAATTATTACTTAATTGTGCGTTAATTGTTATTGGAAATTAATTTGCGCCTTTATAACTTAATTTAATTCTTAATAATAAGTTAAGTATTTTTATAATTTAGTTTTTAGAAAAATAAAAGAAGAAAAGAGAGCGAAAATATAAAGAAAGTCGGAATTGGGCCTCTTCTTCAAATTTAAGCCACAAGCCCAAAAAATGGCCCAATCTTCCCTACGACCCAGTCCATTTCGAACTGGGTCGACCCAGTCCATAACCCAAAAGACCCAAACCCCCTTTGTCTTTCATTTTTTACAAAACAAAAACAAAACAAAAAAAAATTAAAAGAAGAAAACCCTAAAACACTAAAACAATCCGCCACCCCCCCCCCTCTCATTTTTCTTCTTCTTCCTCAAGCTCCAAAACACCCCATCCATGGCTGCCCATACCAGCCTCCTCCTAGCATCGTCCCCAACTGCGACCATGCTGCCCCCAGTTCCACCATAACATCCCGCGGCCATTGCTTCGTCATCTTCGTCGCCAAGCTCAAGCTTGAGCTCCCATGGCAACCTTCCTCCTTGCGCCCAGCCATTGCTGCTACTGTTCACGCAGTTGTGCCTGTGTCGTCACTTCATCTTCTTCGTCCAATGAACAACAGTCCAGCTATTTCTTCTTCGTGTTCGTCAACGCTCGTTGCCATGGCTGCTGTCGCGACTGCGTCTTCTCTTCGTCGTCGCGGCTGTCGCCGCTACTTCCTACGTCGTGCTGTTGCTGCTCGTCTCAGCAGGTGTTGGACGGACTGCTGTTGCTGCTCGTCATCCTCCTCGACGAACAGCTGCTGCCATGGTCGACCATCTGCTCCTGTTCTGCCGCGTCAACTGCTGCCCGTGTCCAGCTGCGACGAGCAGCCATGGCTGCTCCAAACATATGTCGCCGTTGTTTCTCCTTAACCTCCATTGCTACTGCTTCGACGTTGTTTCAGCCAACTCCTTAAGTTCGAGTTCGTCGTTGTTTAGTCGTTCGTCGTTTCAATCCGGTTAGTAGTTTTGAATTTTATTTTGTCCATATTTCGTTTTTATATTTCTCAAAGTTAAAATCGTTAAATATTTGATTCTTGTTTTGTTCGTTGTTCATCGTTGAAATAATTTTCTAGTTTGTTCATGTGTTTTGTTGATTTTAATTTTTCAGATTCAAAGGGTAAATTAATTAATTTGTTTTTCATGTTTATTTCATGTTTGTTTTATTGTTTAGGTAACATTTTGTTAGTTTGATGTTTGTTAGATTCAAATTGAAATTTAATTGATTATTTCTTCAATTTGTTTCATGTTGTTATATATTTTCCAGAAATTATTAATGTTGGTTTAATCGTTTAAATCCATCATGTTTGTTGTTTAAAATAGATTTAATTCATGTTCATATTATGCTTTGTTGATCTTGAATCCGAAATTTGTATAGTTTGATTTCTTGTTTATCATTTATGATTATTTCTTGAAATTGTCTCATAATCTTGTTTAAAGTTTAATATAGGAATTGTTTGTTATAATGTTGTTAGAGTTAATTATTGAATTTAGAAATCTGAATATACTTGTTTGTTGTTGTTGTTGTTGAATCTGAAAATAGGTTTGTTTGTTGCTAAAATATTGTTCAATCAAATTTTAGTTGTTCTTTGTTGTTCAATTTGTGTTCATGTGATTTGTTGTTGAAATGTTGAAGAAATCATGTTCATGTGATTTGTTGTTGAAATGTTGAAGAAATCATGTTCATGAAATTTGTTGTTTGAACATTGTTAGAAATTAATCATATTGTCTATATTTTGGTTAAGTTTGATTAATTGATGTGTTATAGCTGATGGGTAGTTTGGTAATTTATAGTACTTTCGGGGGTAAAATAGTAATTTGCAATAGGGTCGGAGGGGTAGTTTAGGAATTGTACATTTTGTAATTGTTTATATGAAGCATGGGGGACAAAATGAAATGGGGTGGGTTGTGATATAGTTGTTTAATATAAAGGGGGGACAAGACAAAATTTAGTGGGGGAATCTTGTATTTATTTATGTTCGGCATGGGGGACAAAATATAATGGGGTGGTGTGATATGTTTATTTAATGTAATGGGGATGAGTGGGAAGATAATGGTTTTGGTAGAAAAAATGAGTTGATTTTAATTGATTAAAAGATTTATGGGTTATGGGATATATATAGAAGTCTTTAATCAGATTTTGGACAGACAGACAGAGATAGAGAGAAAAAAAAGAATAGAGAAGAAAAAAATTGAAGAGAGAAAATTCCGAAAAAAAAATACTAAGACTTTAGAAAAACAAAAAAAAAATATTCTGGAAATTCAAAAGAAGAAGAATATACATCTGATATACAGTCCAAATATTCTGAGATACGGATTGAGAAATTAAGGGTTAAACACTAACTTTCAAAAATCTGAAAAGTTTCCCTTTGCTTCTGTCCGTTGGTTGTTGTTGTTTCTGGATTTTGTCTTGATTTTAAAATATGTCACTAAGTTTCTCGTCGCTGGTTGTTACTAGTTGCTGGGATTGCTGTTGTTGTATGCTACTGAATTTCTGCTGATCTCTCACTTTTCTTTTGCTTCCAATATCAGGTACACAACTGACACGCTGATTATTGTAAACTGAAACAGGAAGCATGAATACGAAAAATGAAGAATTGAAGTTCTAAATTTATTTTGAATTATATTCTTAATTTTATTTGTATATATAAATTATTTAGCTTACAAAAATCGGAATCATGTAGCTATTTAATGTATATATAGTGGAACATCCAACGATAGCTTAACGGATGAACTATCTATATATTGCTTAAATAAATAAATGGTGTAGTAACTCCGTCTAAGTTAAAAATCAAACGAATAGACCATTTCGGAACTTGTAAGAAAATTGTTTAGTTAAATAATATTGGTTAATTTCAGCATGTAATTGTTTTAGGATTAAAATTAGATTGCCAAGTTTTTTTTTAATGTGACAAACTGAGAACATGCCTAGTATAATGTAATTAGGTAGTAATACGTGAAGCCCAGGTTTAGTTTAATGCCATATACGTTGGGCCTGTGCCCGTATTGGCAACGGACTGCCTTGCTTGTATCATTTTTCAGAATTTACGAATCATATTCGAAACTCAACTATAACAACTCAAGCATGTAAATAAATTAAGACCTTTTCTCTTTCATTTTTGTAGAGACAATTCTAATAAAAAATGTAGGCACTTTAGGATTATCCTGATAAAATAAATGAGATGAGCCTCGCCAAATAAAACGCACAAATTGCGGGGCCCTCGATAAATGTTTAATTAAAATTACTTAGACTTCGGGATGAGCCGTTTAGCAAAATTCCACGGCCTTACCCAGAAATAATAATACGATAATTGCTTCAGGCGTGCATTTTAATAATCTTACCTTCTTAAATTCGGGTGCGCATTTATGTGACCCAAATCCAAATCTCAACGGAGTCGGAATGTATTAACAACCATGGGCGCATTGATTGTGACATGGTTCGAAATGCATTTTTACAACGTTGCAATTCCATAAAAAATAAATAATAATAAAAAGCGGTTTAAACTTAATAAAAGTACATAAGTAATAACATGTATTAAATCAGATATTTAGCCATTATAACAATTTAAGCGACCGTGCTAGAACCACGGGATTCGAGGGTGCCTAACACCTTCCCCCGGGTCAACAGAATTCCTTACTTAGAATTTCTGGTTCGCAGACTTCATTTGGAAAGTCAAATATTTTCCTCGATTTGGGATTTAAGATAAACCGGTGACTTGGGACACCAAAAGCCAAACCTTTCCCAAGTGGCGACTCTGAATTAAATAATCCTATTTCGAATATTATCACTTAAATTGGAAAAAAACTCCCTCGCGCATTCAACCCTTCTGGGCGGGCGCGCAAAAAGGAGGTGTGACACCCATTAGGGTAATATCATCAGCAAAAAGTATGTGGGAGAAGGAGGGTCCTTTTTGCCTAATATTGATGGGATCCCATCCTAATAGGTCCACTTGGTGATTTATGAGTCTATATAGGAGTTCAAGGAAAAGGATGAATATATAGGGGATATAGGATCTCCTTGACAAATACCCCGACTAGGTATAAAAAATTAGTTCTAGAACCATTTACTAGAGCCCCCAAAGAGCTTGTACTTATACAATACATAATTAGACAGGACAAATTCAGGGGAAATTTGAAGTATCTAAGGGTCCTATACACAAAATATCATTCTAGTCTATCAAAAGCCTTCTCCAAATCTAATTTGATTATCATATCAAAGTTGGATTGACTACGAAGGTTATTCATAATTTCTTGAATATAATGGCGTTATCACAGGCTCTTCTATTCTTAATAAAGCTGGATTACATAGGACTAATAAGGTAAGGGAGGAAAGGTTTTATCCTATTAGCAATAATTTTAGTGATAATCTTGTAAGAAGTGTTACAAAGACCAATATGTCTAAAAAATTTAAGGTTGTTTGCATTAGGAAATTTGGGTATAAGACAAATAAAGGTTTCATTGATGCCACTAGGCAGGGATTGGATTTTGAACACCTTGTGACAGTAGTTTGTAATAGAGTCACCAATATATGCCAATATTTCTGGTAAAAAAAGGATGAATTTCGTAAGGGCCCGGAGCTTTGAATGGCTTAAATGAAAATATCGCCTTAGTGATGTCCATATTAGATAAAGGTTTATCAAGGTTAGTCAAGTCAACCTTTTAATGGCATGAGGAATCACTCATGATAGTATTTTTTAGGGTGGTAGTTTTGGATGTTTTAAAGGCCTCCATAAAAAAAGAAAAAAGTATGGTCTAGGATTTGTTTAGGATCTGAAATCCAGTCTCCATTGTCATTGGTGAAGTACCATAATGGCAGTACAACGTTTACGGTTAGAAGCCATAATATGGTAATGCTTGGTATGGGCATCACCTTCGTCGAGCCAATTAATTCTAGATCGAAGTTTTCAGAAATCATGTTCCATTTTTAGAATACTATTGTACTCAAGTTGCAAATTTGATTCTAAATCCTGTAAGAAAATACTAGTATGATAATAAGGTGAAGACTGGATTCCATTTAGTCTAGCTAAAATCCTTTTTTTCTTTTTGAAAATGTCTCCAAAAGTATTATTCTTCCATTTGATGACCTCATTTCTAAAATAGTTTTGAGCAGTAATAAGGTCATTATCATTCCAACAATGCATTACTATGTTAATGAAATCAGGGTGCCTATACCAAATTGTTTCCAATCGGAAAGGTTTACTACAATGATTCACATTCTTAGGAGTAAGGTTAATTAACAAGGGATTATGATCGGAATGAGTCTTAGGAAGGTGAATGACCACCGCTTTGGGATATATTGATAACCAATCTTTGTTAACTAAAGTTCTATCTAGTCTTTCCATATTTAAACCCACAGACTTTTCTATAGTTAGACCATGTGTATTTGCATCCCTTGTAACCTAAGTCTAGTAAATTACAATTGTTAATGCTATTCCATAAAGAGTTACTATGCCTATGATTGATGGGGTTACCACCAAGTTTGTCATTAGAACTGAATATATCATTAAAATCTCCCCCTAATAACCAAGGACCCTTATAACTATTATGAATATTTTCTATATTTTTCCCTAACTCACGTCTTTTTTCAAGCCTAGTGCTAGCATAAATAGAGGATAAAAGCCAAGTAGTTTGAGAGGGAAGTACCTCAACAATGGTGTGGATTCTTGATTTCTCCTAACGAAGTTATGAACTTTCACGACACTGGAATCCTAAAGGATAACCATACCTCCAGATTGGCTTTCACATGGTACCTCAATCATTTTTGAGAATGCAAAATCGCTAAGGAAGGAGATGTGATTTTCCATTCTTGTTTCCAACAGAGTTACCATGCATGGCTTATGCGTATCTACCAGCTCCTTAAAGTTTATACGGAAGTTGTCATTGTTACCACCATGGATGTTCCATATAATTATTTTAGTTGGTCGATACATCATTACATGGTTGTTGGTTGGTCCATTTTTCATCTGTGCTTGCACCACTAGGTTCCTCCTTAGTGAAGGGACCAATATCATCGCATGATTTACCAATGTTGGGTCCTGTGGAGGCCGTATGTCCATCGAGCACTTGTATAAGGCTGGTGGGCAGCTGAGACTATACCTCTTCTCTTGCACTTCCCTGAAGAGATACGCCTTTACATTGTTTAGACTTGAAGATTCCACTATTTGCTCTGACCCTAGCAGATTCATTCCTTCTACTTGCATTTCTTGGTGATCTTCTAGTTCTGGAGCATTGGGGTGGTTTTGTGGAGGGGGCTGATTTACTAGAGGGGGTGGAAATGCTTGGTTCTGTGCTTGGCTCTAAGCTACACTCCATGGTATGAAGATTAGATTCATGAGTGAGATCTCTCCCGGTAGGAAGAATGGGAGATCCATTGTCGTGTTTTGTGGTGGAAGAGGATTGAAGTGATGAGGCAGATTACATTGGCTCCTCATTGCATATGCTTGGTTTGAATTCATTGAGGGAGCTAGTGGGTGAAGGACATTGTTCAACAAAACATGATTTGTATAGTTGTTCATAGCCATGTGCATTCCCTAGGATACTAGTTGGGCTAGGAAGTGTGAGTTTTGAAGAATTATTACCGTCTCTTGGCCGTTCAATATCATGTTGAATGATATTGCATGGCATATTAGGGCTTGTTATATCCAGGATAATGGTTGGTGGTCTTGAGGAAGAGGGGGTTGGATGAAGAAGATTGTTTGATTTCTTATTTGAATGGTTGGGTTTGGTTGAAGATTTGCCATTGTGTGTGCTTTTTGGTGTCGTAGGATTTGGACTAGCCTGTATCTTCTGCTTTGTGAGGTTGGTAGTCTTGTCATTTTTCTTGTCGGAAGTCTGGCTTATAGAGGCAATCTGAGGCTCGTTGGTGGAGTGGGCAGTGAGTTGAGGTGTAGGGTTAGATATGGTTGTAATTATTGAGTCTATTTGCAATGCCTTGGTTGCTTGAGGGGGAGAGATTTTATTCAGATTTGGGGAGTTCATAGGGCTAGGCACGTGTATTGTTTTATTGGCCATTTGTGTATCCAATGGAAGGGTATGAGCCAAGTGTTGTGGGTCCAAATCTTTTTTCATGCAAGAATTAGTATTATCTAAGGGATAATTAGTGTAGTTTTCATTGGCGGATAAACCCACTGCCTCATATTGGAGAGGGGAGTTTGGGGAGGAGTCAGTGATGTGATTAACGTTACTAAGGAGATTATTGGGGTGTATGGAATTTTAAAAAATCTTTTGACACGTGGCTATTGGTTGCATGCAAAAATGCCACCTCCTTAGTAGTGTGTTCCGATAGAGTTTTCACATTTTTTGTTTCTTTTTTATTTTGAGCTGATGGCAGATTCACCAAAGCCAAATATCTATTTGCATTAGTAACATCATTAACTAGAGAAAAGGATTGATTATTATGAGTAATCTTATCTTTGGAATAATTTTGATTGCTTATAGGATTATTGCTAGTATTGATGAGTTGAGAAGGAGCAAACGTACCCAGAATCCCATGTGAAGAGGATTTAACCATACCTAGATTTTGGTCTGCCACCTTCTTTTTGTCATTGGCTCTTTTTTTATTGTAAAGCTGAGCGTCTGCCAAACCTCTTTATTCATTGCCTGGGTATCTATGTCGGCACTGGATTGGGGAGTTGAACAGATTAGCAAAGCTGGAGTTTTGACTGGCATAGTTTTAATGTGTGGTCATTTAATTGAAATGTGCCCTAATCTCCCACAAGTTTTGCATAAGAAATTCTCACCCTCATATTGGACAACTTGCTTGTGGCTTCCAATGTGAATAAGAGGGAAAACTAGATCCTCAAGAGGTAGTTCGATGCATAATGTTGCATAACGGCCTCGTAAGGTCGAAGATGTACATGCATCTATTTTTAATAATTTCCCAAGAGTGTTACCTATTTTTTCCAAAATGAGGCCATCATAGAATTCGGTTGGTAATTGTGGTAATCGAACCCAAACGACTGTAAGATAACGGTTTTCATCCGTTGCTACAAAGTTTGGTTTCCATATTTGGACTGGGAGGAAATGTCCAAAGATGAACCATGGACCATAGTGAAGGACCTTAAACATGTGTTCCTCACAATTGAACTTAGTGATGCAATAGTCCGCCCCTAGATCAATTAAGGGAAAATTCTCATGGATTTTTCAGGTTTCTTGAATTTTTCTTTTTAGAAGATTATGCTGGATTCTTTTACCATGAAGCTTAATAACGAGTGAGAACCTCCATGGTTGATAGAGACGGTTTTGTTCTTCCAAAGATAGATGAATTTGGTGACTCTTTATAGAAGTATAGTTTTTTGATGTCTCATTTGACTCTTGTGCTATTGAAGGGTAATTGTCAAGTGTAGGGGTTAGAACATTGGTGACGGAGTTATGCTCACCTGCTATTAATTTCTCCTTAAAACTAGAACCAAGATCATTTGACATATTTTGAGTGGTTTTAGGACAAATATCAGGTGGTTTGGGAAGGATTTGGTTTGATTGGGTTGAGATTTCCATGGATATTGATTTAGGTTGGGCAATTCACTGCAGTCAGACTTCAACAGGTGAGTGCAGACACTCAGTTATCATTAAACAATTAACTTTTTTTTACATTAAACAATATAAGAGACATTGTTAAATAGATAGAAAACATGAAGAAGAGTAAATACAGAAAATTGGTGCAGAGCCATTGTTAAAGCAAGAAAAAGCTTGAAAAAATAAAAAGAAATAAATAAAAAAAATTAGATTCAAAACTTACCCACAACTTGATTTTACAGCAATATAGTGAATTTCGTATTCATTGTATCAAGAAGAAAGAGGGATTTTGGGTGATTAGTAAGAAGGAAAGAGATAGAACCTAAACAAAGGTGGTAAATAGGTTTCTACTGAAATATGGATTCTTTTTACCTATATATGCAAAATTATAAACCTAATTACCATTATTAAGTAGGTTCTCATTAAATTACCTATCATAATTATATTAATTGTATATAAAATAAGTGATTATGCTCTAATCTTCCTCATTTTTCTCTCCATCTTCGTCCCTGTTTCCTTCTCGATGGACTGTAAAAGCAATCAAATAGATAAGAGATTATTTTTTCCCCTTGTCATCACTAAACTTAGCCTTACTTCTTGTCTATTGGTAAAAACATAATCGAAATTATAGTCACATTTCATTATTTTCATAATTGTAGTTTACAACTTTGTATTCTTGTGAGGCATATGTCTTGCCCCAAAATTATGTGACCGGAACCCGACATCCTACCCGTCCCGAGTGAACCAACCCATATAATGATACTTATTTATTTGCCTAGTATATGCATGCGAAAATCCTTTTAAAGTACCATCATTTTAATATATAAAACAAAGCATGAATATCGCCATTAAGTCAACCTCTTTCATTTAAATGGAAATTACATAGTAAAGAATTTTATTCATGCATGCCATATGAGTAACCATAGAATTATAACCCAAAAATATATATTATGATTGTCTATGGAATCTATATGACAAAAAATGAGACAGTCCATCGGAGCATACAACGGCGACATAAAAGAATAATAGCAAAGTTCTCCACTTGTACAACTGTGGAGCCTCACCAAAAATAGCAATAAGAGATGGAGTTATCCTATCCACAAGGCTCGGCTCAGGTCCATTCCCTAGAACAGAAAATGAAAATGTGGCCAAAGGGCCTAAGTTTCACATGCCTAGTTTGAAATATTTTTCCAAAAAGAAATGGGACAAAATTTAAGAAAATATGGGGTGTGCAATTGTAACGACCCGATTGCTCATTTTGAGAATTTGCATCCCGTTAAGTTGTTTGAAATTTTGAGTACCTTCATATGACTTATTATGACTTATGTGAATCATTAGTTTGCTTTTCCGGTGATTCGGGATCGACTCGGGAGAAGGATTCTCGTGTTAGAAGCTTTGAGTTGGAAGGGTTGACCAAGTTTAACTTTTGCGTATCTGACCCCGGATTGGAGTTTTGATGGCTCCTTTAGGTTTGAGTGGTGATTTTGGACTTGGGCGTATGCCCGGATTTGCATTTGAATTTTTTTGAAGGTTTTGACGTTAATTGACAAAAGTTGGCAATTTGGAGTATTGGAATATTTATATGTTTGACCTTAAGTTGACTTTGATGATATCGGGTTTGAATTTTAGTTCTGGGAGTTGTAATAGCTTTGTTATATCATTTGGAACTTCTGTGCAAAATTTGAAGTTATTCTGAATTGATTTGATATGGTTCGGTACGAGATTCAGTGTTGAAAGTTCAAAAGTTCATTAAGTTCAATTTGAGGTGAAATTCGTAGTTTTGATATTTTATGTGTGATTTGAGGCCTTAAGTAAGTTTGTGTTATGTTATGATACTTGTTGGTATATTCAAACAAGGTCCCGAGGGGCTCGGGTGAGTTTTGAACCATTTGGGTCATGTTAGTTCTATTGGTTTCTGCTGGTTCTGGTCTTCTTCGCGACCGCGAAGGTCAAGTCGTGATCGCGTGGTGCAATGGGGGTTGTTTGATGTTTGTTCTTCATATTCGCGCTTCAGATATTGCGTTCGCATTGGATTGAAGCTTTTAGTCTTCGCGTTCGCGTCCATGACTACGCGTTCACATAGTGTTGAGTGGGGCTAGTCAGTCTTGATGGGTTCTTCATCGCGTTCGCGATGGTTTATCTGTGATCAAGGAGGTCTGGCAGTGTGCTTCATCGCGTTCGCGAGGGTGTTGCCGCGTACACGTAGAGTAGAGTGTGGCAGTGTGAGTTTGTGCCTTGCGAACGCGAGGCTATTATCGTGTACGCGAAGGGTATTGCTGGATCAGTGTTATAAAGTACTTGATTTCGAAGGTTTCGGACATTTTAGCATATTTTGAGTTGGGAAGCACGGATATGGGCGATCTTTACTACATGGATTAGGGTAAGTGTTCTATACTCGGTTTTGATTCATTTTGACTATATTTCATGAATCCATTTTTGTTTTTGGCATTTGATTGATAATTTCAACGGGAAATTTGGGGGGGGTTTGTCTAAAATTTCATAAAGTGAATTTTATAGTTTTGAACATTGATTCGGAGTCGGATTTGAGTAAAAGTAGTATGGTTGGACTCGTAATTGAATGGGTTGTCGAATTTTATAAGTTTATTGGATTCCTAGGTGCGAGCCCGTGTTTGACTTTTTGGTTGACTTTGGGCTTTTGATTAAAGATTTCACCTTTATAGATTGGGTTTGATTCCTATGGCATTATTTGATGATTTTGAATTGCTTTTGGCTAGTTTTGAACCATTCGGAGGATTATTTGAGTGGGATAGTGCCTCTAGTGTATCGATTTGGCTTGTTTGAGAAAAGTGTTTTGCCTAACTTTGTTGGAAATTTTTTCCCTACTAATTGTCATTGTTTGCTACATGCGGGGGTGATGCATATATGAGGGACGAGCGTATATGCATTTGCCAGGGTTAATCATGCTCGAGAGTAAATTGTACGATTAATTATGCCTTGTATAATTACGTTACCTTCTTGTTTCATATATTACTGGACTCTTAGATTACTAAGAATTTGACATTAAATGCTAGAGACCAAGATTTAGCTTTCTATAACTTGATTAAAGTTTGATGGATTTTTGTGGAACTATTAATATGTTAAATTCGTTCATCACTATGCGTAATAACTAACACATCATTACGACTATTATTCTTGAGATATTGGATCCTATACTTGTGTTGAAGAGCATTTTTGAGACTTGTTGAAATACTTGAACAATAAGGTTCTTGAGGTCTATTGTATTGTTATTGGCTTGAAAGTTGTAATTGATGTTCATTTGGAATATTTGTTTAATCACTCTCCTTGATGTTATTCATGTTTCCTACCTTGCTGTCATTGATATATATGTGCTTGGTGAGGAAGAGTGTAAAGCACGAAGGGTGATGTTGTGCCATTGCATATATATTATGACGTGAGGAAGAGTATAAATCATGAAGGGTGATGTCGTATTATTCTATTTACATTATCGTGTGAGGATGAGAGTAAAAGAACGAAGGGTGATGACATGCCATTTCATTTACATTATCATGTGAGGATGAGAGAAAAAGCACGAAGGGTGATGACGTGTCATTTAATTTACATTATCAAGTAAGGATGAGAGTAAAAAAACGAAGAGTGATGTCGTGCCGTTTCATTTACATTTTCATGTTTTCATATTATCATGTGTTCATGGCACAAAGGGTGTTACCGTGCAGGCGAGGACTAGAGAAATGCATTATGTTGTGATATATTTTCCTTGTGTATATATATTCAAGCCTTTTATCTTGATCTATTACTGTTGTACCCATGTTTTCAATGTGACTTGTCGTTGTTGTTTTGTCTTTGTCCTCTAACTCAAATTGTAGTTGTGTTATCCATGCCTTCTATCGGCTTAATTTGCAAATATTATGTTTTTCCTTCTTGTTTGTCATACCCACATCTATGTCGTTCCTCACTTGTTGCACTTTCGTATAATCCTTCTACCATGTTAGTTATTCATGCCTTCTATTTGTTAGCTCATAAAGATCATGCTTTTCCTCTTTTTGTTATATCTACACCTAGGCCTTCTACTATGTTAGTTAGTAAAATTTATGTTCTTCTTTCCTAATTGTTGTCATTACATCTATGCCTTCTACCTAGTCTGTTACCATTGTCTATATGTACTGCCTTGTTCATTATTGATACTTGTTTATTTCCACTTTGTCATTACTGTTATTGATATTTCATTCACCTGATTGGTACTGTTATACGAATATTCTGTTACAATGAGATAAATGAACGAAGGGTGTTGCAATGCCATTTGATTTGATATCTTTAGTACATTTCTCACACTATGAAAGTTATGGATTTACTATCGTGGTTTATTGGTCATCGCTCTAAGTAAAGGATTGGTCGTGATATTAAGGAATAAAAATCGTGATTTCTTCTAATAATCATTTATTGCTTTGCATATTTGTTTCTTGTACTCTTTTTGGTTATGTTTTAGTATTGTTCTATTGCTAGTCTTCTGCACCTTGTGTGCAGATCTTGGAGCGGAGCTGCAGTGGATGGCGGTAGCCGACTCTAAATATGTTCGTGCCTTCCAGGTATGGCTGCCACTTATCCCTGGGTAGTTTTAGAGTGAATTCTGTTAACGTACATTTCAAACAGAAGTTGTATTTATTTCATATCAGTGTTTGCAATAATCCATTCTTAGTAGCTCATGACTTGCACTGCCACTCCTTGGGATATTGTATGGAATCCAGATATATCATTTGTTGATCACCTTTATTTTATTAGAATTGTGCTAAAATGTTAATTGGCTGACCTAACATATCGGGTTAGGTGCCATCACGACTAGTGGATTTTGGGTCGTGACAAGTTGGTATCAGATCCCTAGGTTTGTAGGTTCTGCGAGTCATGACCAAGTGTCTAGTAGAGTCTTGCAAATCGATATGATGACGTCCATACCTATCTTGCAGAGGCTACAGAGGATTTAGGAAAATTTCCATTCTGTCTTTCCCCATCGCGCAGCTTTGTTTCAGCTAGAAACATATGATTTTGATTCTTCCTATTCTTTTGTATGCGATATTGCACCCTCGGTATCCGTTATACGCCAAGGGTTTGTGATGTTGCTCATGGATTGCGAAGGGCTATAGATGCTTGATTATCATCGCGATGTGTTGTCTGGTCTAAGGATTAGATGCAGTGATAGATCTTTCAGTCGTTCATTTATGGTACGAGGTAGGTTCTTATATCTGGTTGGTAAGCACGGACTTGGGGAGACTGGTTGGTGGCCTAGTTATTGTGATTAAGGTAGGTTAATGGTAATGTGTCGATTTGTGTACAACTGGTGGGTTATCTCTAAGTGATGAGTTTGGATTGTGTGTTTCGTATGAGGTTTTTATTCGGTAGAATGCATATATTATCATTTCAGAGCATTTAGGGAAGTTTGCTTGACTATTGCAAGGATTGATTCAAAGGGTTCTATGACCAGTATTGCATGAGTTTTTGAGGTATTCAACTAAATAGCAGTGCGCGATCGGGGCAGCTATGAAGATATGGTACTTTGGATTACTGATGATGTGTTATATGGCTTTAGGCTGAGTGGGGGAGTTTGCTAATGATGATCGTATTGTAGGATCATGCGTTGTATCAGTTTCCGAGACAAGGGATTGCTTGGTTGTTTCTTTAAATAGTCATGGGCTGGTGAAGCGGGGGTTGCTCGATGCGTATTAGTTGTGTATTGAAGATCAGAGTAAGGTGAGTGGTTATCAAGAAGGTTCTGACGAGTTCCAGATCATATGTAGCATTTATGGACTTCTGAATTTGTGTATGGGTAGGGTTTGAGATCGATAGCGAATGGTAATCGGATCTGCGATATTCCTATGTCAAGAATGATTCTACATGACAATATTGGAGAGATGCAAGAAACGACTTCGGATTCCCAAAAGGTTCCTTCAGAGAGAGCATATCGTATTGAGTTACTTTCAGGGTGGCAGTTTGGGTGACTCGGATGAGTTAGAGGCGATCAGTTCTGATGGCTCGATCATGTGTTAATGAGTTCCGAAGAATTCACCATGGTTATGGCCACGGTCGGAGTTGATGTTTGCTACAGGTATAGAAGCTATATTGCGTGTGGTGATGTTCTCTTGGATTGAGTTAAATATGAAAGGTTTGTTGTTGATGAGATGCTCAAATAACTTATGGCAAGTACAAGGTTGCAATTTAGTTGTAGAGGGAATGATACGAGTTCTTGATGACACGGACGATTCCAGATGTTTAAGAGGATGTGGGCACTATTTGATATTGCCGGAGGTGAGTATGCATGTTGATAGGTGCATTGTGTTTTGACTTGTGGGTATTTTCTGTAAGATGCTGGAGTATGAGTGACGTATCAACCGTTTGAGTAGCGATGTTGAGATCGATATGAAGATTTTTGTATTCGTGAGTTTCAGAGACTGGATGTTCTCGTTGGCAGACTATTCCTTGATTACAAATTGTGAAGAAATGTTGGGGATTGGATGATTAATGGTAGGTGTTATGGAAAGGTTGTTATGGACTTTTTGAAGGTCAATTACCTATTTGGGGGATGATCGAAATTTGGTTTGGGGATTATTTTTGAGCCTAATGAGAATGTGTATTTTGTATCGGATCGGATTTAGTTGCTCTTGCGCAGCTGTTACCATATGTATATCATCGGACGGAATGGATGTTATTCGTGCCTTGGTCTATGTTATGTGTTTCTCTTATGCTATGACGGTGGTGAAGGTTACATGATTTTGCGCATGCATATTGTAAATCCGTATAGGCCTTATGGCATTACGGGCGGAGTGGCCCTCGTGATGTTAACTTGCTTATGGCACCATAGTTGTGCTTATCTTTCTCAGTGTTGTTTATGCCCAATCATCTTCCCACACTTATATTTTGTGCACTCTATTGTCCTTGATGTGACACACATGTGATCAGTGCAACCGCACATTATGGCTCGATGGGTACCCCTATGTTGACTGATATGATTGGATTGGGTTGCACGCCGCAACGGTATTGTGATGAGATAAAACTCCTTATGCTTATTTCGTGTATTTCGCTTTCACCTTGTTGAAAATAGTTCATAGGAAAATGTTAAAATTACCCTTCCTGCTCAACTTGCTTAGTAGCCTTCTTATTTTACTCTCCTACTATTATCTGTCATGTCTAGATTATTACTTATTTGGTATACGGAATCGCGTTGTATGGGGCTCCATATGGTTCTTGGTGAGACTTGTCGATCAGGCTGCTTGTATTGGATGAGATAAGGTTTCTAGACCTGAGATTTGCACTATCGTATTGAGATAAGGAATGTTCAGAAGAATGATACCATATTTCTGTTAAAGAATAGGGCAATGGCTCTGGTCGGACGAGTGAGCTTATTGGCTTATTGATAAGATGAGTGGTTAAAAGATTCTGCGTGTTTCTTTTATCATTGGCAGTGTACAAAGGTTTTGAATGAGGTTTTATTTAATATGAGGTTTACTCCTAGTACCGGATTTGCTTTTGAACAACTGTGGTGGTCCGCAATTATTGTTGTGAGTATATGAGTTATGTGGTGTATCATATGATTACATCTTGGGTTATAGTTGTGGCTTGATACAACTTGTTCAGACTTACATAGTGCGTAGATGCGAGATTCGGGTCTTGCATGGAATCCCAAATGTCAGAAATTGGGTTCTAAAGTTTAAGGACTAAGGTTGAAGTAAGGATCTTCAGTTGTGCTGTGTTGACAAGCTTGCGGTGATTGGAGTGATATGGGATCACCCCCGGGATTGTCCATGGTAAGTTTACACAGTGATTTGATGGATTTGGAGCAACTCTTGGCATGTTCGAGTATAAACGTATGTCTAAGTAGGGGAGGATGTAACGACCTGACCGGTGGTTTTGAGCATTTGCATCTCGTTCAACTATTTGAAGTTTTTAGTAGCTTCATATGTCGTATTATGACTTATGTGAATCGTTGGTTTTGGTTTTCAGGTAATTCGAGATCGATTCAGAAGAAGGTCTCATGTTAGAAGCTTTTAGTTGAAAGGGTTGACCAAGTTTGACTTTTGCATATTTGACCCTAGATTGGAGTTTTGATGGGCCCGTTATGTTTGAGTGGTGATTTTGGACTTGGGTGTATGCCTGTATTTGCATTTGGATGTTTTTTGAAGGTTTTGGTGTTAATTGGAGAAAGTTGGCAATTTGGAGTCTTTGAATGTTTATAAGTTTGACCATAAGTTGACTTTGATGATATTGGGATTGAATTTTGGTTTTGGGATGTGGAAAGCTTAGTTATTTCATTTGGAACTTATGTGCAAAATTTGAGGTTATACCGAGTTGATTTGATATGTTTTGGCACAAGATTTTGAAGTTGAAAGTTCAAAAGTTCATTAAGTTTGATTTGAGGTGTGATTCGTGGTTTTGATGTTGCTATGTGTGATTTGAGGCCGCGAGTAAGTCCGTGTTATGTTATAAGACTTGTTGGCATGTTTGGACGGGGTTCCGAGGGGCTCGGGTGAGTTTCGGATGAGTTTCAGACCATTTTCGGCCATGTTAGTTCTGCTGGTTTCTGCTAGCTCTAGTCTTCTTTGCGACCGCGAAGGTCGAGTCGCGATCGCGTAGTGCAATTGGGGTTGTTTGATGTTTGTTCTTCGCGTTCGCGTTTTAGAGATCGCGTTCGCACTGGATTAAAGTCTTTAGTCTTCGCGGTCGCGTCCATGACTACGTGTTCGCGTAGTGTTGAGCAGGGTTGGTCAGTATTGATGGGTTCTTCATCGCGTTTACAATGGTTTGTCTGCGATCATGGAGGTCTAGCAGTATGCTTCATCGCTTTCGTGAGGGTGTTGCCGCGAATGCGTAGAATAGAGTGTGGCAGTGTGAGTTTTTTCTTCGTGAACGCGAGGCTATTACCTTCTTCACGAAGGGTATTACTGGAGCAGTGTTATAAATTACTCGATTTCGAAGGTTTTAGACATTTTAGCATATTTTGAGGTGGGGAGCTCGGATTTGGGCGATCTTTACCATATGGATTGGAGTAAGTGTTCTATACTTGGTTTTCATTATATTTTATGAATCTATCTTCGTTTTTGGCATTTGATTGATGATTTCAAAATAAAATTTGGGGGGTTTTGTCTAAAATTTCATAAAGTGAATTTTTGAGTTTTGAACATCGTTTCGGAGTCGGATTTGAATAAAACACATATGGTTGGACTCGTAATTGAATGGGTTGTTGGATTTTGTGAGTTTTATTGGATTCCTAGGTGAATGCCTGTGTTTGAGTTTGTGATTGACTTTGGGATTTTGATTAAAAAATTTACCTTTATCGATTGAGTTTGCTTCCTATGGCATTATTTGATGATTTTGAATTGCTTTTGGCTAGTTTCGAGCCGTTCGGAGGATGATTTGAGTAGGATAGCACCTCTAGTGTATAGATTTGGCTTGTTTGAGATAAGTGTCTTGCCTAACTTTGTTGGAAAAATTTTTCCTACTAATCACCATTGTTTGCTACATGCGGGGTGATACATATATGAGGTGACGAGAGTATATGCATGTGCCAGGGTTAATCATGCTCGAGGGTAAATTATACGATTAATTGTGCCTTGTGGAATTACGTGACCTACTTGTTTCATGTCTTACTTGACTCCTAGATTACTGAGAATTTGAAATTAAATGCTAGAGACCAAGATTTAGCTTATTATAGCTTGATTAAAATTTGATGGATTTTTGTGGAACTATTGATGTGTTAAATTTGATCATCACTATGCTTAATCACTGATATATCGCTACGACCATTATTCTTGAGATATTAGATCCTATACTTGTGTTGAAGATAATTGTTGAGACTTGTTGAAATACTTTAACAATAAGGTTCTCGAGGTTTATTGTATTGTTATTGGCTTGAAAGCTGTAATTGATGCTCATTTGGAATATTTGTTTAATCATTCTCATTGATTTTATTCATGCTTCCTATCTTGCTATCATTGATATACATGTTCTTCTTGGTGAGGAAGAGTGTAAAGCATGAAGGGTGATGTAACGACCCGACTGGACGTTTTGCTTTCTAGAACCCCGTTCCCGTAAATAAGATTTCTCGTACTTGCTTTTATTGATTTATAACTTGCGGGGATGGTTGGTGTCACACCTCCTTTTTTCCTATACCCGGAAAGGGCATAAGAGAGTTTTTCCCATTAAAGGACAATCGAAATGGAATTTATTATTAAAGATTTAAAGTCGCCACTTGGGAGATTTATGGTGTCCCAAGTCACCGGTTGAATCCCGAATTGAGGAAAAGATTGACTCTGTATTACAGTCCGCGAACCAAAAATCTGAGTAAGGAATTCTGTTAACACGGGAGAAGGTGTTAGGCATTCCCGAGTTTCGTGGTTCTAGCACGGTCACTCAACTGTTATATTTGGCTTAAATTATCTGATTTTAACAATTATGAACCTATGTGCAAATTTTAACCTTAACCGCTTTTATTCATTTTTAAAGAAAATTGCAACGTCATTAAAACAAGTCTTGAACCACGTCACATAAATGCACCCGTGGTTTTTGGACATACTTTAACATCGTTGGGATTTGGATTTGGGTCACATAAATGCGCACTCGAGTTTAGGGAGGTAATGTTATTAAAATACGCGCCTAAAGAGACTAACGCGTTATTATTTTGGGGAAGACCGTGAAATTCGCTAAAACGGCCCATCCCGAAATCTAAGTATTTTAATATATACAATTATCGAGGGCCCAGCAATTTATGTGTTTTGTTTAGCGAGGCTCATCCCGTTTTATTATTTTAAAGTGAAAACCTAGAGCAATCTATAGTTTTCTACTTAATTTGTTTCTAAAATAAAAGAAAGGCCCTACTTAATTTGTTACTGGACTAATGCAAACTAAGTAATATTTTTGCACCAACATCCGACCATTGGGCTCCGATATGAGCCCAGCAGAGGGAATTTAAAACCAGCTATACACCATAAAATCGGCCAAAACAGAACTGGCCTGGGCCGTGCATCAATTATCCTGAGGCCCAAACGTTTAGGGACTAGCCTGTTAAGCCCTGTCTTTTACACTAAATGGAATTTCAATTTAATTAAGAACACAAATCTGATGAATCTACTACTAAAATTAACTAGCCAGCAAAATAAATTCAATGCAACATTAAACATGAGTTGGAAAACAACTGATTTCAGATTTTATGACCCACGTAAACTGCCTATGATCACAATTTCAAACATGGTGCATACTAGTTCAAATTTCAAATTCCCTACTATGACTCATTTTTATTAAAATGCTGACTCATGAACTTTGATTAAACACTAACGTGACCACATATGAGAATTGAAACTCGAGAATTAAGGATGCTGGACGAAAATGGATTGCCTAAATTAACCTTACGAATTACATATCTCATATCTACTTTTAACTTTCTGATTTCGAACCCACACACAACCACTCAAACTCAGAATTATAGATTAACTCACATCATCACTACTAAATATAAAGCTCCCATGATCAGAAGAAGTACTACACTTCTTTAACAGTCTACAGCCTAATTAATCACAGCTTGAAAATACCATTTATACAGATCTAGGAAAACCGGAAATTAACTAAACTAATAGAAACTATTTTGTTAGTCCAACATGGAATTATTACAACGAATACTCAACTAAACTCATATGCATTTCTAAATCTCAGTATAATGAAAGCAGTAAATCAACAATAGGCCTCCACTTCATTCATTTTCAACTGGATATTTACATACATCGAGTTTCAGGACATGTACCTGGTATGTAGAACAGAAAAATGGGGTAAGCAATCAGCAACAGCAAACAGCAAAATACAGCAGCAGAAAGCCCAACACAGTAGCTTCAACACCTCAATCCAGAAATCTCAGCAACACGGAGAAAACCAGTAAAAATGGAGAAGAAAAATAGTCCAGAAATCTCTCTTTGTTTTCTCTTTCTAGCTTTGAACTCTCTCTGGTGTTTTTTCGCTCTCAATATTTCAGAAAATTTGGTTCTATCTTTTTTACTCTCTCCAAAATGAATTCTGCCACTGTATATCTAGTGTATCCAGAGTGTATACCGCTCTCTCCGCCCCCTTCTTTTTTCTTCTCCTCTCGTCTTTTTTTCCCCTCCTATTTATAGCAAAATTTTCGAGATTTTTCAGATATTTTTAAAAAATATTTTATTATTTTATTATTTTTTAATTAAAAGAAATTCCACTTACAAATTGCTTTTATTTTTTATAAAAAGAAATCTCACCTTTCTTTACTTTTATTTTTTTAAATTCCAACTTTAATTACTTTTATCTTATTTAAAATCTCACTTTTTTACTTTTTAAAAGAGAATTCCACTTTATTTAACTTTTCTTAAAAAACAATCCACTTTCTTTTGCTTTTCTTTTAAAAATGCTACTTCTTTTACTTTAAATTTTTTTTAATTTTCAGATACCTTTATATTTATTTTTTAATTCCAACTTTCTTTTACTTTTTATTTTTTTAAAAATTCCACAAAACTTTACTTTTATTTTTTAAATTTTCTACTTTCTTTTACTTTTTAAAAGAGAATTCCACCCACTTTTACTTTTATTTTTTTTATTCAATACTTCCCTTTTTCTTATTTTTTAAATCACTCCCAAAAAATAAAAAAAATTATTATTTTTTCGAATTTTCTTTTTTTATTATTTTAAAAATAAAATAATATTAATAGTAATAATTCACCTTTTAAATTTTGTATTTTTACCCTATAATAAAAAGTGTAACAAAGCTAAAAATTGTAGGTTAAAACCCCTAAAATATTTACATAGAAGAAGTGATAAAAAATTAAATATTATCAAAAATTAGGTGCTCACAGTTGGTTCGGGATTTGGAAGAGTTTGGGTTGAAATCGGAACACATGGTTCCTTAAGGTTGGCTTAAAAGATTAAGTTTGACTTCGGTCATCATTTTGAGTAAACGACCTCGGAATTCGGATTTGAAGGTTCCAACATATTCGTATGATGATTTCGGACTTGGGTGTATGTCCGGATCAGGTTTTGGATAACCCGAGAGTGTTGTGGCGCCTAATAGTGAAAGTTGATTCCTTAATGATTTTGAAGTTCTTAAATATTTGGTTTGGAGGGGTTTTGTGTTATCGAGGTCCGAACGGAATTCCTAGACCGTAAATAGTTCTGTATTGTCATTTAATACTTGCATGCAAAATTTGGTGTCGGTCCGAATAGTATAAGTGTGTTTTGCCGCATTAGATGTGAATTGAAGAACTTGAAGTTCATAAGTTTGATTCAATTGGTTTTAGGGGTGATTCATATATTTAGCGTTGTTTCGGGCGTTCCGAGGGTTCAAGTGAGTCCATTTTATGATTTCAAACTTGTCGATATGTTCGGGTGGGTCCCCAGGCGTCAATTAGATGAGGCTCGAGTTGAGTTAGGACAATTTGGAAAGAGCTGAAGCTCCTGATTATTGTCATAACTGCACCAGCGGTCGGCCAACCGCAGGTGCGAGACCGTAGAAGCGGCCAACCCATCGAAGGAGTGGCCCAGGGGAGGAGTCCAGGAACCGCAGATGCGACTCCTTTTTTCGCATAAGTGGAATCGCAGAAGTGGCCCAAGACAGCAGATGCGACCCCAGCCAACTCAAGCAAAGTCCGTAGATGCAGGCAGTTCCTCACAGGAGCGAGACAGCAGATGCGGTCCCCTAACCGTAAGTGCGAAAATCGTTGAAAGTAGTGCATTAATTTAATACGAGAATGTGTCATTTTTGACACATTTTACTCATTGTTTGGGCGTTTTGGGAGCTTCTAAAGAGGGGATTTCAACCTAGAAATTGTGAGGTAAGTTACTCCTACTTAATGTGAGTCTAATACTTGATTTTTGGGTAGATTAAACCTAAAGATTGGTAGAAATCATTGGATTAGAGTAAAACATAGGGTTTTGATGAAAACAAGATTTAACCACGAAATTTGTTATGAAATGAAGTAAAAATTATATAAACTTGATCCTTAGGTTATGGGTAACAACTTCCCTCGAAAATTTCCGGAATCCGGGCACGTGGGCCTGGGGATAGATTTTAGGAAAGTTGTGTTTAGGGTTGGTAAATTTCTTTAGTAGTTAGAATATGAACTTTTGAGCTTGTATTGACTAGTTCTTACCCCGTTTGATTAGTTTTGGATCGTTTGGCTCCGAATTGAGGGTTTGAGCTCATTCCTGATATTGGAAGTAAGCTTTGGAGCAAGGTAAGTCTCCTTTCTAACCTCGTAATAGGGAAATAAACCCCCAGGTGAATCAAATAAATGTATGTGATTGTCTGTTGGGGCTACGTACGTACGCGGTGATGAGAGTCCGTGCGTAGCTACTATTATGCTAATTGTCTAGGTAGTTTAGGACCCGTATCATTTCATACTTGCAATTGCTTACGTTCTTGCTTGCTACTGAGATCCCTTAGGACATGTTAGGAATTGAAATAAATATAAACGATTGTACGCACTTACTTGAGAACTTGTATGAATTTATTTGACTATAAATGCGCCTTTATGTGCCTTTTTGAAAATAATTGCTATATGTGGATCAGGTCGATCGCCTCGGTAGAAATAGATGCATCTATGGTTTGCGCCATTCGACCCTCTGGCAGTGCACAGTTATTATTATGTTGGACCGGGCCATACGACCTCAGCATAATGTGCACATGTTATTTATGTGGAATTCACCATAATTTATTCTGTTTAAACGCCTTGAAGTGTAAGTTATGATCTGACGCGACTGAATCTGATACACATATGTTGTCGCTCCTTGTTCTGAGTTTGTCATTATATACATGTCATCCATGCTTAGTGTAAATATTATACATTATCGATATTGACCTTAGTAAGTGTCAAGTAGACCCCTTGTCACTACTTCTTCAAGGTTAGATTGGATACTTGATGGGTACATGTTGTTTATGTACTCATACAACGCTTATGTACTTAACTGTACAGGATCTGAGGCAGGTGCATCTAGTTACCCCTCCGGCGCACATTCCTAATTCCTAATCGAGATCTCATGGTGAGCTGCCCCTTTTGAGTCGTTCAGCAACATACAGAGTTCTCTTCCTTTTGTTTTATTATGTGTAAGCACGTGATTTTTGCCCTATGAAAGAATTACTCCAGAAAAATTCAAAATAAAATGATTTTCCTTGGTGTGCAATTTTAAGAACTTTTGTGACATTTTTGGATAATTGTTTGTATTTGTCTTTGCATGTTTATTTGTTAAATCAATAAAAAATACAAAAATATGCCGCATTTTGCATGTAGGATTTAATTCTACAATTGTTAGTAATTAAGTTTGTTTTACAAAAATTGAAAATTATAAAAATAGGCATCTTTTGCATTTTTAGCATTTAATGTCCAAATGTACAATTTTATGCTTAATTATTACTTAATTGGGCGTTAATTGTTATTGGGAGTTAATTTGCGCTTTTATAACTTAATAATTATTTAAGGATTTTAGAATTTAGTTTTATAAAAATAAAAGAAGAAAATAGAGCAAAAATATAAAGAAAATCGGAATTGAGCTCTTCTTCAAATTCAAGCCACAAGCCCAAAAAAATACCCAACCTTCCCCGTGACCCGGTCCATTTCAAACCGGGTCGACCCGGTCCGCCCCATAACCCCAATACCTAACCCCTCTTCATTTTTTCATTTTTTCCCAAACACAAAACAAAACAAAAAAAATAAAAAAAAACAAACCCTAAAACTAAACTATCTGCCCCTCTCTTCTTCTTATCCAAGACAACACCCCAAAACCCCAAGCAGCCATGGCTGCTACCCTTTCCCCCTCTGCCTCACCTTCGCACACACGCACAGCCCCTCCATCGACCACCCTATCTCCATTGTCGTCCTCAAGCTATGAACGACCAAACGAACCACCATGAACGACGTCGACCACCCTCGTCGCTTCTTCTTCTTTGTCTAGCTGCCATGAACGACCTCAACAACCACCATCGCTGCTGCTTCATTGTTTCGTCGCTGACCGTGTGTCTTCTTCTTCAAGATTGTTGCTGCTGCGTTTTTACTGTCCGTCATGGCTGCTATCGCTGCTGCTTCGTCCAGCTTCGACCATGGCTGCCCCTTTCTTCTTCCTCAACCTCACGTCCAAACGACCATCGTCGTCTTGTTCCAAACGATCAGTTGCGCCGTGGACGACCACTTCGCCATGGCTGCTACGTCCATGGCGTCTGATTCTTCTTCCTCGATGTTCCTTCTTCTTCCAGCTTCGTCAGCATTCGAGGGGAGCTCGTTGCTGCTACTGCTCCTGTAACTGCTACTGTTTCAGCAGGGTTGATGATTGAACTGCTACTGTAACTGCAGCGTTGATGATGAACTGCTACTGTAACTGCTGCGTCGTCTTCAAACGACGCCAAATGACCATCTTCTTCGTTCGTCGTTTCGATCCGGTTAGTGGGTTTTGAGTTTCACTTTTGTACGTATTTTGTTTTTGATATTCTCAAATCTAAAATCGGTAAATGTTTGTTTTGTTCGTGTTCATTGTTTTGTTAATTTTTCAGTTTGTTCATGTGAAATTGTTAGTTTAATGTTTGTTAGATTCAAATTGAAGTTTAATTAATTATTTCTTCAGTTTGTTTCATGTGTTATGTATTTTTTCAGAAATTGTTAATGTTGGTTAAATCATTTGAATCCGTCATGTTTGTTATCTAATATGGATTTAATGCATGTTTATTCTTTGTTTGAAGTTCATCCAGTAATTTAATTTGAGTTTGTTTTGGTTTTTGACTTGCTGATTTAGTTGGAATCATGTATCTTTGTTGTTAATATTGTTGTCTCTTTTGCTCATTCATTTTTGGTCTAAGTTAACCAGGATTGGTTCCCAATATGGTTAATTTATTCACATTAATTTGATGTTGTTCAATTTGTGTTCATGTGATTTGTTGTTGAATTTGTTTAGAAATTGGTCATATTGGCTATATTTTGGTTGAGATTTATTAGGTGAATTGGTTATAGTTGATGGGTAGTTTAGTAATTTGCAGTACGTTCAGGGGTGAAATGGTAATTGCAATAAGGTCGAAGGGGTAGTTTTGGAATTGAACATTTTGAATAATTCTTTATGTTAAGCATGGGGGACAAGATATAATGGGGTGGGGTTGATATAATTGTTTAATATAGTGGGGGACAAGACATAATGTAGTGGGGAAGAATATTGTAATTGTTTATGTTAGGCATAGGGGACAAGATATAATGGGTTGAGGTTGATATATTTATTTAATGTAGTGGGGGACAAAGCATGTAGGCATGGGGGACAATGGTTTAAAATAAGGAAAACATTAAGTAGTGGGGACAAAAGCATGCAATTGGGGGAATATCTCGTGTTAGGGATTCAAGACAAGAGTCTTGTTATAAATAGAGTCATTTTTGACACATTTGGGAGGAGGACTTTTACAAAAGAAAGGACTTAGATAAAGAGGGCTTGAAGACTTGAGAGAAAAGACTTGAACTAAAAAGACTTACTTAGAAAGAGATGAAGACATTCTGAAAATCCTAAGAGAGTGTTGGAGAGTTTAAAAAGAGAAAACAAAAACAAAGTGAGAAACGTGTTTAGTTTTCAAGTTTAATACACCCGTGGGTTGTTGCTGTTTAATTTGTTTACAAACTTTTGGGTTTGTTCTATTGAGTTGTTCGGTTTTTCTTCAAAGCTTTCTGGGCCTTGAATCTGGTTCGAATTTGTTGTTGTTGGGTTGCTGTGTATTTACACTACTGCTGCTTCTACTGATCTTCATCTTCTTTCCTTGCTTTCCAAATACCAGGTACACAAACTGATACACTGGTTCATCTTGTAAGACACTCGAAGCATGAATGCAAAAATGAGAAAGATTTGAAGTTGTAATTTAATGTAGTCTTTTCTTTCTTTTACTGTCTGTATGTAGAATGTTCTATGCGTTGCCATGTAAACTCTTTAAACAACTCACTTTCGAAACTTAACTATAATAACTCGAAAATATGTAAATAAAATAAGACCTTTTCTTCATTTATTTTAGAAAACGAACTTAATAGAAAAAAATGTAGTCACTATAGGTTTATCCTTTTAAATAAAATGAGACGAGCCTCGCCAAATAAAACGCACAGATTGCGGGGCCCTCACAAAATGTATGCTTTAATTATTTAGAACTCGGGATCGGCCACTTAACGAACTCCACGGTCTTACCCAAAATAATAAATACGCTAATCGCTTTAGGCGCGCATTTTAATAATCTTACCTTCTTAAACTCGGGTGTGCGTTTCATGCGACCCAAATCCAAATCCCAAAACATTGAATAAAAATGTGTTCCGGATTGCGGGTGCATTTCATGTGACGCAATCCAAAGACATGTTTTTAAACGATGTTCACATTCTTTTAAAAATATAATGATAAAAGCGGTAAAGAGTTAAAACTTGCACATGAGCGCATAATTGTATAAAATCAGATAAACAAGCCGAATATGACAGTTGAGCGACCGTGCTAGAACCACGGAACTCGGGAATGCCTAACACCTTCTCCCGAGTTAACAGAATTCCTTATCCGGATTTCTGGTTCGCGGACTGTAATACAGAGTCATTCTTTTCCTCGATTCGGGATTAAATTGGTGACTTGGGACACCCTAAATCTCCCAAGTGGCGACTCTGAAATAAATAAACAAATCCTGTTTCGATTGTCCTTTAATTGGAAAAAACTCTTTCACCCCTCGCGGGGCGGAAAAAGGAGGTGTGACATTATGTATTGTTTATTTTGTTTTAGACAGGAGGATAGTGGTATTCTTTTGTACATTCTATTAGTTGCTCTAGTACTTGTGACACTAGTTCCTAGCACACACATTAGTAGACTATCATTTTTGAGTTGTATTTATATTGTTACGAAATTGTCAATTGTCGATTGTTTTAAATATAAGTTAAGGGAAATGTTGGGAATGTTTAACACAATAATTGAAAACTCGCTAGTTGTTAGGATTGACTTGCCTAACCATGGTGTTGGGCACCATCACGACCTAAAGTGGAATTTGGGTCGTGACAGGTAAGACGTGCCATTGCATATACATTATCAAGTGCGGAAGAGTATAAATCACAAAGGGTGATGTCGTGCCATTTTATTTACATTATCATATGAGGATGAGAGTAAAGGCACAAAGGGTGATGTTGTGTCATTTCATTTACATTATCATTGTCACACCTCCTTTTACCACCCCAGAAGGGGTATAATGGAGTTTTTTCCAATTTAAGTGACATTATTCGAAATGAGATTATTTATTTAATTTCTTTAGAGTCGCCACTTGGAATATTTTAATTGTTGTCCCAAGTCACCGGTTTATTTTTAAATCCCAAATCAGGAAATTCGACTTTCCTTTTGAAGTTTGCGAACCAGAAATTCTAAGTAGGGAATTCTGTTAACCTGGGAGAAGGTATTAGGTATTCCCGGGTTCTGTGGTTCTAACACGGTCGCTTAAACTATTATAATTGACATATTATCTGATTTTAATTACACATTTTAAACCTATATGCATTTTAACTTATTAACCGTTTTTTTAGGAAGATTCAACGTTATTTAAAACACGTCTTAAACCACGCCACATAAAATGCACCCATGATTCGCGACACGTTCTATTTAACGTTGTTGAGAATTGAAATTGGGTCACATGAAATGCACACCCGAGTTTAATAAATAAAAAATAATTTACATAGCGTGCCTAAAGCAACTACGAAATTTCAAATTAATAACAAGGTTTGCGAGGGCCATGAAAAATTCAATTAATGGCACACCTCGATTTTAAAGAGTTAAAATTAATTAAATGAGGGCCATGGGTTTTGGGAATTTTAACTGGCATGGCACGCCTCAAATTACTTCTTTTGAAAATTATTTCTTAATTTAGTTCTTGAGGGCCATAATTTATAGATTTTGCTAATACGACACACCTCAAACTAATTAAAAGAGTCTAATTAATTAAAGGACTAAAGGCGAATTTCTGTCCAAATTAAAATCAGTACATTGCTATGAGAAACCTAAGCAAAATATTATATTGGCCTAACATTTGAGGGGGGGGGATGCTCCAGACTCGCGATAAGTCTAAAGACGATGGACCAGCTTAGTTAAAAGAGAACTTGGGCTCAGGGAAAAGCCCAAAGGCGAGGTTGAGGTTGCAGGGTGCATAAATGATTCAACTGGGCCACGCATAAGGCCTAATCGCAAATTGTGACTGTCCAAAAACGATTTCATCATACCACCAACTAGATTGAATTAGGCTGAATGAAAATATCAAAGAAAACACAACAATTGACATTAATTCCAAAGCTTTCTCAGCTTGCGACAGGCCACCTGAAATTGGGCCTCATGTCATACCCATTTGAGGTCTTTCAGCAAGCTCGAACATCAAATTGCTGAGACATTCACCTCTGACCCTCATGATTGCTCCATACACTCATCAACTTACATGCAAGTTTAATACTATTTGGCCAAAACTTTGGGCCATTTGAAGAAACATTTAACTAATAAGTGAAAACTAACAAAAACCTTGACCTATGGAACAAACAAGCAAAACTAATCCAAACTATTAAACCAAAACATACTAGACTGTGACCTTTAATGAAAATTGTCATGCTATTTCCATAATTCCTCACACAATTGGGAAAAAAATAATTAACCCTCTTCAGAGGAGTACTCAAGCCTCGATTGTGGGACTAACTGAACTCAACTCAGCTAAAGAATGCAAAAGAAACGAGCTGATTACCATGGTTCTGCTTCAAACCTCTATACAATTTTAACACTTAAACATGAGTTACTAGAGCATTTATTATTACAGATCTATGACATTTAAGAAAGAGGTAGAAGGAGAAATAGACAAAAGGCTGAATAACTTAAGTAAAAACATGAAAATCAAGCTTCAAAGACAAGCCATATTTATTGAATTTTAGCAGACACCACACTTTCCATACAAAAACCACATTCACAGCTTCATTTGCCATTCAAAGTTCAAAGAAATACCTGAAAAGATCAAAACAAGAGGAAAGTGACAGAAATCAGCAGCAGTATCCGCTTGCAGCTCATCAAATCAAATAATAACAAAAATCATTTCTTCTAACAACTTTTAAACTAGAATGAAATAGAAATCTTGAATGTTTCAAGTTAAGAAGACTAAAAAGCAGACCCTAAACCAAATTTTGAACAAAGAATACAGGAAGCTCAGTATTCTTTTAGGGGATTCCTATCAGCCGTTTTCTAAATTTCAGTATTCTAATTCTCTAAAAATCCCTCTTGAGAAGAAAGAAACAGGCCTTTTATAGAGGCTTTCTAGGGCAGCAGAAATGGTTCAAGTTTTTACCAATTACCCCTTCTTTTAATTTTTATTTTTTCACTTTAACCCTGAATTTCTAAACCAATTACTGAACTAACCCAACCCTCTCTTTCCTGGAAGTTTCCCATTCAGTTATACAAGATTCCCCTTATCCCTTTCCCTAAACTACCCTTTAAAGCTCTGGTATTTACCCTCGTAAACTAACATGGGTCAGGTTGAAGCAAAACCCAAACCAAGAAAGAAAACTGGGCTTACCCGGCCCAATAGGGCCAAACCAATCACAATGAAAGAAAGACAGGGCAGTGGACTTTGAGCAAGAACCCCTGAATTTTTACTAATTTTAATTATCAAACAAAAACAAGAAAATTGTGACTGACTTTCAGGCCAACTATGCAAAAATGCATCAACAATTGAAACAAGTAATCAACATGAAAACAACGGGCCTAATAATTGCTTTAAAGAATTTTATCCTAATCAAAACAAACTAGACAATAAATTAGACTATAGATACATGATAAACCAAAAAACAATATTCGTGAGCAGAGGTTAAGGATTGAAGAAAAGGGCCGAAAAAAGAAAAAAAATATAGAAAAAAACAAGAATACAAGGAACACCAGTGAACTTGATTAGAGAAAAGTGGAAGAAAAGGGAAAAGACGTAGAAGAAAAGAAAAAATCAAAGAGATAGGCAGAGGGGAAAAAATAAAAGAAAAAATACCTAGTACTTTGATTTTCAGAAACTCCGGCCATTCCGATTTGAACCAAAATGAGTGTTAGTCGGGTTGTTCTTGTGAGAACAACCGTCTAACACTCGTTTCAGACCAAAATCCCTTCAATGCTTGGAGAAAAATGAGCCTACACCTTTTGCAAGAGGAATCGAAGGTGGGAACGAATCTAGGGTCCCGTTCAAGATCTGAAATTAGAGACAATGGAGGAGATTTCGGGGAAATTGATGGTGGCTTAGTGTTTGAGGGATTATGAGATTGTGTCGTGAAGTTTTGGGAGGATTTAGAGGCCATACGCCAGTGGGAATGGCGGAGATTTGCAGGCAGTGTTGGGGTTCTTGAACTTGGGGGAAGATGAAGTGGTTTGAAGCAGCGTACTAGGTTAATCAGGGGTTTCGGATAATTTTATTTAATTAGGTTGAAGCCCTGATGGCCGTTGAATGAAAGAAGATGAAGGGCCCAGATTGATTTATTATTAAAGAACTCAAAACGGCGTAGTATTGGCCCTATACTACGTCGTTTGAATCGTCTGAAAGATCAACTAGTCTGGACCGGGTGAAGGGCGATTTGGGCTTGGATTTTTGCATGGGTCTTGGGGGGAAACATTTGGGCCTGGGGAAATTCAAATGGAATAGCCCAAAATCAGCCTTTCTTATTTTCATTCCTTTTTTTTTTCATTTCAATTTTCTTTTCTTTTCAAATTAAATTAAAACCTAAATTAATTCTTAAAGTAAGTTAACTTACCAAATTAAACTAATTACTCATCATAGTATTTACAAAAATTAAATAACTCCTAAATTAAAAGAAAAACTATAAAATTAAAAATTAAAAAATTAAAAAGCAAAGTGAGTTATTTTTTTGTGATAGCGGCAGGAATTTTTCTTGTAGCTCGGCTTCTTCCTCTTTTCAGAGTTATACCTTTTATTTTTATAAAACAACTAATTTACTAATTAACCAAAAAATATAAAAATAAACAAATGCAAAGTATTTTTGTATTTTCATGATTTAAATAAAATTAAACATGCACAGAAAAATGCAAATAATTAAGAAAAATCCACAAAAAATCCTAAAATGGCAAATAATTAAAAGAAAAATCTGATTCCTTGGGATTCTGTAGGAGTATTTCATATAGGGAAAAAATCACGTGCTCACAATCATGATCTCACTTACATTATCATGTAAGTATGAGAGTAAAAGCACGAAGGGCGATGCCGTGTCATTTCATTTACGTTATCACGTGAGGATGACAGTAAAAGCACGAAGAGTGATGTCGTGCCATTTCATTTACATTATCATATTTTTATATTATCATGCGTACATGGCACAAAGGGTATTTCCATGCTGGCGAGGACGAGAGACATGCATTATGTTGTGATATCTTTTCCTAGTGTATATATATTCAAACCTTTTATCTTGAGCTATTATTGTTGTACCCATATTTTATATGTGACATTGTCGTTGTTTTTCTATCTTTGTCCTCTACCTCAAATTGTAGTTGTAATATCCATGGCTTCTATCTGCTTATGTTCTTGGCAAGCCAGCGGGTTCTCCTCCCATTACTTGGGGTCAGTTCACACAGCTATTCCTGGATAGGTATATTCCACCATCTGAGAGGGGAGAGCTGCGCTATCAGTTTGACCAGCTTGGGCAGGGTCAGATGTCGGTGACCGACTATGAGGCGAGGTTTTTTGAGTTATCCCACCATGCACTGATGATACCTCCTACTAACACAGAGAGTGTGCGGAGGTTCGTTGCAGGGTTGCATTCTGGTATTAGGGCCAACATGGCTGAGAGGTGGAGATGGGGACTCCTTATCAGCTAGTGGTGGAGATTGCTCGAAGGATTGAGGGCTACCGTTTGAGAGGTAGGGAGCAGATGCAGCAGGACAAGAGGGCTAGATTCTCTGGAGAGTTCATAGGTGCCCCGACTAGGGGAATTTAGGAGGGTCAGCCTAGCAGGCCCCCATATTCAGCACCACCACCTCCTCGAGGTGCTCCAGCGCGCCCCTATTTTAGCGTCATTCTAGAGAGTTCTTACAGACCGACAGCTGTCCAGTGTTCTTCCAGTAGGTATCCAGGTCTCTAGGGTTCTTCTGGTTCATACTTCAGTGCCATGCCGGAGAGTTCATACCGCCCACCGGCTATTCAGACTTCTTCTAGTAGGTCTATAGGCCATCAAGGCCAGACATCAGGGCAACAGTTCATCGCACCGTGGTTTTTTTTAGTGTGGAAATCTGGGTCACATGAGGAGATATTTCCCCAGGCTTCGGGGCAAGGTAGTGCAGCATGTTCAACAGCCCATAATTTCAGCATCGGTTGCCCAGCCGCCAGAGGCGGAGGACAGACTGGTAGGGGTCGTCCTAGAGGTGGAGGCCAGGCAGGGAGGGGTTAGCCAACTACTGCTCAGTTAGGTGGAGGCCAGCCAGCCAACGCTCCAGCTAGATTCTATGCTATTCCGGCCAGATCTGCATTGGCCTCAAATGCCGTTATCATAGGTATTATTTCCATCTGCGGTAGGGATGCTTCAGTGCTATTTGATCCAGGGTCTACATATTCATATGTGTCATCTCTGTTTACTCATTTTCTAGATATTCCTCGTGAGTCCTTGGGTACTCATGTTCATGTGTCCACTTTTGTGGGCGATTTTGTGGTTGTGGATTGGATCTACCGGTCCTGTATGGTCACATTCTATGGTTTCGAGACTAGAGCAGATCTTTTGTTGCTTGATATGACCGACTTTAAGGTTATCCTGGGCATGGATTGGTTATCCCCATACTACGCCGTCTTAGATTTCCATGCCAAGACTGTTACTTTAGCAATGCCAGGGTTGCCAAGGTTAGAGTGGAAGGGTTCCTCAGTTAGTACATCTAGTCGGGTGATATCTTTTCTGAAGTCTCGACATATGGTCTAGAAGGGTTGTTTGGCTTATCTAGCTTATGTTCGGGACACCGCCGCAAAGTCTCTGATGATTGCTTCGGTTCCAGTAGTTCAGGAGTTCGCTGATGTGTTTCCTTCTCACCTTCTTGGCATGCCACCGGATCGTGATATTAATCTTTGCATTGATTTAGCTCCAAGTACCCAGCCTATATTTATCCCACCGTATTGTATGGCTCCGAAAGAGTTGAAGGAGTTGAAGGAGCGGCTCAAATAGTTATTAGCAAAGGGGTTTGTGAGACCTAGTATATCGCCTTGGGGTGCACCAGTGTTATTTGTGAAGAAGAAGGATGGAACCATGAAGATGTGCATTGATTACCGCCAATTGAACAAGGTTACTATCAAGAACAAGTACCCGTTACCGCGCATTAATGATTTGTTCGACCAGTTGTAGGGTGCTAGGGTGGTCTCTAAGATCGACTTGAGATCAGGGTATCATCAACTGAAGATTCTGGACTCAGATGTCCCAAAGACTGCCTTCCGTACTAGATATGGCCATTATGAGTTCCTGGTGATGTCCTTCGGTTTGACTAATGCCCCAGCAGTGTTTATGGACTTGATGAACATGGTGTTCAGGGCTTATATTGATTCCCCTGTTATTGTCTTCATTAATGACATATTGATATACTCACGTATCCTAGGGGAGCACGAGTAGCATTTGAGAGTAGTGCTTTAGACATGCGAGAGCAGAAGCTATATGCTAAGTTCTCCAAGTGTGAATTTTGGCTTGAGTCAGTGGCATTCTTAGGGCACGTTGTATCATGAGAAGGTATTAAGGTGGATCCTAAGAAGATTAAGGTGGTTCAGAGTTGGCCACGCCCTACTTTAGTTGAGATTCGGAGTTTCCTGGGGTTGGCAAGTTATTATCACCGATTCGTGCAAGGCTTTTCATCCATTGTAGCACATTTTACTAGATTTACCTAGAAGGGTGCTCCTTTCCGTTGGTTCGATGATTGTGAGACGAGCTTTCAGAAGCTCAAGACAGCTTTAACTACAACACCAGTTCTTGTGTTGCCTTCCGGTTTGGGGATGTATATGGTATATTGTGACGTTTCACGCATCGGCTTGAGATGTGTATTGATGCAGGATGGGCGAGTTATTGCATATGTTTCACGTCAGCTGAAGATTCATGAGAAAAAGTACCTTGTGCATGATCTAGAGTTGGTCGCAATTGTTCATGCTCTTAAGATATGAAGGCATTATATGTATGGGGTGTCTTGTAAGGTTTATACCGATCATTGCAGCTTACAACATTTGTTCAAGCAAAAGGATCTCAATTTGAGGCAGCGTAGATGGCTTGAGTTACTGAAGGATTATGACATCACCATTCTTTATCATCCGGGCAAGGCAAATGTGGTCGCGAATGCCTTGAGCAGGAAAGCATAGAGTATGGTTAGTTTGGCATTCATTCCAGCAGAGGAGAGGCCACTAGCTTTGGACATTCAGTCCTTGGCTAACAGACTCGTGAGGTTGGATATTTTAGAGCCCGGTCGAGTCCTTGTGTGTGTTGTTGCTCAGTCTTCACTATTGGGGCAAATCAAGGCTCGGCAGTTCGATGATCTGCATTTGGCAGTTCTCCGAGAGACGGTGTTATAGGGTGGTGCCAAGGAGGCTTCTATTGGCGAGGATGGTGCTCTGCGACTCCAGGGTCGCCTGTGCGTTCCTAATATCGATGGCTTGAGGGAGAGGATTCTAGAGGAGGCGCATAGTTCACAGTATTTTATTCACCCAAGTGCTACGAAGATGTACCTTAACTTGAGGTAGCAATATTGGTGGCGATGGATGAAGAAAGACATAGTGGAGTACGTGGCTAGGTGTTTGAATTGCCAGCAGGTTAAGTATGAGCACTAGAGGCCAAGTGGCCTACTTTAGTAGATGCCTATACTGGAGTGGAATTGGGAGCGCATTACCATGGATTTCGTTGTTGGGTTGCTGCGGACATTGCGTAAGTTTGATGTAGTTTGGATCATTGTCGACAGGTTGACAAAGTTGGCACACTTCATTCTGGTAGTGACTACTTATACTTCAGAGAGGTTGGCTCAGATCTACATTCGGGAGATAGTTCGGTTGCACGGTGTGCATGTTTCCATCATATCAGATAGAGGACCTCAATTCACTTCCCATTTCAGGAGAGCCATACAGAGTGAGTTCGAGACCCAAGTAGAGCTCAGCAAAATATTTCACCCTCAGACTGAGTGATGATTTCAGACTTGGGCGTATGTTCGAATCGGGTTTTGGATAACCTGGGAGCGTTTTGGCGTCTAATAGTGAAAGTTGATTCCTTAAGGATTTTGAAATTCTTAAATATTTGGTTTGGAGCGGGTTTTTGTGTTATCGAGGTCCGAACGGAATTCTGAGACCGGGAATAGTTCTGTATTGTCATTTAAGACTTGCATGCAAAATTTGGTGTCAATCCAAGTAGTATAAGTGTGTTTCGTCGCATTAGATGTGAATTGAAGAACTTGAAGTTCATAAGTTTGATTCAATTGGTTTTAGGGGGTGATTCGTAGATTTAGTGTTGTGTCGGGCGTTTCGAGGGTTTGAGCGAGTCCATTTTATGATTTCAAACTTGTCGGTATGTTCGCGGGGGGCCCTGGGGGCCCCAAACGTCAATTGGACGAGGCTCGAGTTGAGTTAGGAAAATTTGGAAAGAGTTGAAGCTCCTGATTGTTGTCATAACCGCACCTGCGGTCGGCCAACTGCAGGTGCGCGACCGCAGAGGCGACCAACCCATCGCAGGAGCAGCCCTTATGGAGGAGCCTAGGAACCGCAGATGCGGCTCCTTTTTTGTAGAAGCAGGATCGCAGAAGCAACCCCAGACCGCAGATGCGGCCCCCAGCCAGCCAAAGAAAAGTCTGCAAATGTGGACAGTTCCTCGCAGGAGCGAGACCGCAGATGCGGTCCCCTAACCGCAGGTGCGGAAATCGCTAAGGGCAATGCCTTTATTTAATATGGGAATATGTCATTTTTGACACATTTCACTCATTGTTTGGGCGATTTGGGAGCTTCCAAAACGGGGATTTCAACCTAGCAATTGTGAGGTAAGTTACTCCTACTTAATGTGAGTTTAATACTTGGTTTTTGGGTAGATTAACACCTAAATATTGGTAGAAATCATGGGATTAGAGTAAAACCTAGGGTTTTGATGAAAATAAGATTTAACCACGAAAATTATTATGAAATGAAGTAAAAATCATATAAACTTGATCCCTAGGTTATGGGTAACAACTTCCCTTGAAAATTTTCGAAATTCGGGCACGTGGTCCAGGGGATGGATTTCAGGAAACTTGTGTTTAGGGTTGGAAAATTTCTTTAGTAGTTAGAATATGAACTCTTGAGCTTGTATTGACTAGTTCTTACCCCGTTTGATTAGTCTTGGATTCTTCGGCTCTGAATTGAGGGTTTGAGCGCATTCTTGATATTGGAAGTAAGCTTTGGAGCAAGGTGAGTCTCTTTTCTAACCTCGTAAGAGGGAAATAAGCCCCTAGGTGAATCAAATAAATGTATGTGATAGTCTGTGGGGATACGTACGTACGTGGTGATGAGAGTCCGTGCGTAGCTACTATTATGCTAATTGTCCGGGTAGTTTAGGGCTCGTATCATGCCATACTTGCAATTGCTTATGTTCTTGCTTGCTACTGAGATCCCTTAGGACGTGTTAGGGATTAAAATAAATATAAACAAATGTACGCACTTACTTGAGAACTTGTATAAATTTATTTGACTATAAATGCGCCTTTATGTGCCTTCTTGATAATAATTGCTATATGTGGATCCGGCCAATCGCCTCGGTAGAAATAGATACATCTATGGGTCGCGCCATTCGACCCTCTAGCAATGCACTATTATTATTATGTTGGACCGGGCCATACGACCTTGGCATAATGTGCACATGTTATTTATGTGGAATTCACCATTATTTATTCTGTTTAAACGCCTTGAAGTGTAAGTTATGATCTGACGCGACTGAATCTGATATATATATATATATATATATATATATATATATATATATATATGTTGCCGCGCCTTGTTCTGAGTTTGTCATTATATACATGCCATTCATGCTTAGTGTAAATCTTATACATTATTGATATTGACCTTAGTAAGTGTCAAGTCGACCCCTCGTCACTACTTCTTCGAGATTAGACTAGATACTTGCTGGGTACATGTTATTTATGTACTCATACTACGCTTTTGTACTTAATTGTATAGGATCTGAGGCAGATGCATCTAGTTACCCCTCTGGCGCGCGTTCTTGATTCATGATCGAGATCTCATGGTGAGTTGCCCCTTCTGAGTCGTTCAGCTGCATACTAGAGTTCTCTTCTTTTTGTTTTATTATGTATTGTCTATTCTGTTTCAGGCAGTAGGATAGTGATATTCTTTTTTACATTATACTAGTTGATCTAGTACTTGTGACACTAGTTCTTGGCACACACATTAGTAGACTATCATTTTTAGGTTGTATTTATATTGTTACGAAATTGTCAATTGTCGATTGTTTTAAATATAAGTTAAGGGAAATGTTGGGAATGTTTAACACAATAATTGAAAACTCGCTAGTTGTTAGGATTGGCTTGCCTAACCACGATGTTGGGCGTCATCATGACCTAAAGTGGAATTTGGATTGTGATAGGTGATGACATGCCATTGTATATACATTATCACGTGAGGAAGAGTATAAATCACAAAGGGTGATGTCGTGCCATTTTATTTACATTATCATGTGAGGATGAGAGTAAAAGCACAAAAGGTGATACTGTGCCATTTCATTTACATTATCATAATCTCACTTACATTATCATGTGAGGATAAGAGTAAAAGCACGAATGGTGATGTCGTGTCATTTCATTTACATTATCATGTGAGGATGACAGTAAAAGCACGAAGAGTGATGTCGTGCCATTTTATTTACATTATCATATTTTTATATTATCATGCGTATATGACACAAATGGTATTTCCGTGTTGGCGAGGACGAGAGACATGCATTATGTTGTGATATCTTTTCCTTGTGTATATATATTCAAGCCTTTTATCTTGAGCTATTATTGTTGTACCTAATTTTATATGTGACATTGTCGTTGGTGTTTTGTCTTTGTGCTCTACCTCAAATTGTAGTTGTATTATCCATGGCTTCTATCTACTTAACTTGCAAATATCATGTTTTTCCTTCTTGTTTTTCATACCTACATCTATGTCGTTCCTCACTTGTTGCACTTTCGTATAAGCCTTCTACCGTGTTAGTTATTCATGCCTTCTATTTGTTAGCTCATAAAGATCATGCTTTCCCTCTTTTTCTTATATCTACATCTAGGCCTTCTACCATGTTAGTTAGTGAAATTTATGTTCTTCTTTCCTAATTGTTGTCTTTACTTCTATGCCTTCTACCTAGTCTGTTACCGTTGTCTATATGTAACACCTTATTCCTTATCGCTACATGTGTATTTCCATTTTGTCATTACTGTTATTGGTATTCACCTGATTGGTACTGTTATACAAATACTCGATGAGAATGAGATAAATACACGAAGGGTGTTGCCTTGCCATTTGATTTGATATCTTGAGTACATGTCTCACACTATGAAAGTTATGGATTTACTACCATGGTTTATTGGTTATCGCTCTAAGTAAAGGATTGGTCGTGATATTGAGGAATATAAATCGTGAATTCTTCTAGTAATCATTTATTGCTTCGCATATTTGTTTCTTGTACTCTTTTCGGTTATGTTCTAGCATTGTTCTATTGCTAGTCTTCTACACAGGTTATATCAGTAAGTATCTTTTAACTAAAAAGCATCGCCAGTACTTCACCGAGGTTAGTCAAGATACTTATTGAGTACATTGGTTCAGTTGTACTCATACTATACGTATGCACCTTGCGTACAAATCTTGGAGCGGAGCTGTGGTGGATGGCGAGAGCCGACTCTAAAGATGTATGTGCCTTCCGAGTGTGGCTGCCACTTATCCATGTGTAGTTTTTGACTTGAATTCTGTTTATGTACATTTCAAATAGAAGTTGTATTTATTTCATATCAGTTTTTGCAATGATCCAGTCTTAGTAGCTCATGACTTGTATTACCAGTCCTTGGAATATTGTATGGAATCCAGATATATCGTTTTATTAGAATTATGTTAAATTGTTAATTGGTTGATCTAACGGATTGGGTTAGGTTCCATCACGATTAGTGAACTTTGGGTCGTGACAACAATAACCATTCATCTTTATCCTTATTCAAAAAACCCTAGTTTATAATTACCCATTTTAAAAACTAGTATTATTCCTTAACCAAATGGTAATTTCTATCTCATAATACATCACAATTACTTATCCAGTTGTTTTCTAGCATTGAATAGAGATTTTACCTCTTGGGGTCAAAACCCTAGCTTGAAAACTTTTTTTTTAAAGATTAGAGAAATTCCTATGGATTTTGATCCATTACAGTTTTAGCTATTGCATTAAATGATGTTACATAATCATTATTGCACCATAACCTTGAGGTGTATTTTTATTGAATATCCTTGGATGAGAGCTTCTATCTCTAGAGTCTTGCCTTTTAACATGGGAATTTATTTTCTCTTTCCCTGACCTCAGAGGCATTTTATAGGCCAAATCTTAATTTTGGCTTTTAGGCGATACAATTGGGGCAACCTTTGGGAGCATGCGACACAATTGGTGATACAGTCGGGGAAACCATGAGGTATGTGAAACAAATTTCCAGTAGCCAAATGTGCTGGGTAAACATATTGACCGGAAGTTAATTTTCATGGTTGTCAGGTATGTGGAATAAATTGACAGCAACCACTTTCGATTTTTGTATGAATCTGCTTGTGTAGTAGATAAATCAAATCAATAAAATTTATTTAGAGAACTCTTACAAAGAGTTATGGACTCCAATGTGAAGCTCAATTATGCTCGACATTGTGCTGCGAAGGGAACCAAGTGATTCGAAATATATGCGTGAGATTGGGTTGCATATTTGGTTACTTTGGTATGACGACCCTATAGGTCATATTTGGTTATTTCGGTATTATGAGGTCTCCATTATCTTCATTTGATATTTTTGGATTTGTGTGTGTGGTCCATGTCACTTTTTGATAAAGTTTTATGTGAAAATTTGAAAAAAAAACATGATTTTTTTACTTTAAAAATAAATTGAGTTGACTACGATCAATATTTTATGTAAACATTTTATGTAAACAACTCGTGATTTTGGACTTGGGCGTATGCACGAAATTGAATTCGGAAGTCCCTAACTTGATTTGACTTGTTTTGCCGAAAGCTAGTAACTTGAAGGTTTAAAAATTTCCTAGGTTTGACCGTAGGTTAAATTTATAGATATCGGGTTCTAATTTTGATTTTGGTACTTGGTATAAGTCCGTTTTGCTATTTGAAACTTGTCTACAAATTTTGGTGCAAACCGGAGTTGGTTTGTTAGGATTCGAACGCTGAGTTGTGATTTTTGAAGTTTTTGAGTTTCTTTGAAAATTTCATACATTTTGATGTACGATTCATAATTCTAGATGTTATTTTAATGTTTTAATCATGCGAGCAAGTTCGTATAATGTTATTACACTTGTGTGCATATTTGGTTTGGAGCCCAAGGGGTTCGGGTGAGTTTCAGAGGCGTTTCGGATGAGTTTGGATGGTTGAAGTCGACTGGTGTCTTTCCAGCTCTGGTGTTCTATTTTAGATCTCGCATTTGCGAGGTCTGGCTTGTGCGAGCCTCGCTTTTGCAGATAAAATTTGGCATTTGCGATCAAGGCCTGAGATTGGGTAACCTCGCATTTGCGAGGATTTTGTTCGCTTTTGCGAACTATGGCCCTTCGCTTTTGCGAAGGAAGTGGTCGCATTTGCTATCACATGCAACTTGAGTCTGCTTCACATTTGCGAAGCTTTTGGCAGCATTTACTATGGGTGGTTGTCCGCATTTGCGAACATTATGTCGCATTTGCGATATTTAGGCTTCTGAGGCAGGGTTTGCATTTGCGACCTTTGTCTCGCGTTTGCGATGCTCAGAGTTGCAAAGAAGACTCCGCAATTGCGACATCCGCAACTGGGTAAAAGAGGGAAAAGTCGAGACGTAGCTCATTTTACACTATTTCTCAACCCTAAGCATTTTGGAGGCGATTTCTCAAGAGAACTTTCTTCCCAAAATCATTGGTTATCAACTTTAATCCATTTCTTTTCAATTACCCATTACTTTTCATGTGTTTTCCATATCAAAACTAGGATTTTCATGGTAGAAATGAGGGATTTGGATATAAATTGAGAGATTTTGTAAAATTGAGATTTAGACCTCAAATTGAAGTCATATCTCAAAATAAATCACATAATCAGGCTCGGGGGGGGTGAATGAGTAATCCGGTTTTGGTCCAAACCTCAGGTTTGACCAAGTGGGCCCGAGGTTGTCTTTTGTTGAATTCTTCAAAAATGATCAAAATTGAACTTTTTTTTGTTAATGGGTAGTTTCTAAAGCTTATTTTGAATTGTTTGATTAATAATTTACTAGATTTGGTTGGTTTAGAGGCTTGCTCAAAAGGCAAAGCCTTGGTTGATTGATTGATTTGGTTGCAGAGTGAGATAAGTATCGAGGTTAACCTTGAATTAAGGGTTTAGGACATGTTAGCCTATTTTCTACGTATATTATGTGTGGGAATGACTTACATGTGGGGTGACAAGTAAATACGTGTTGTTATTTGGTTAAAACATGCAGGTGGAAATAATTTCTTTGTTCTAAGTTATTTCATTGACTATGTTTTTCATGCTTCGGTTAGATTATTAATTCTTTAATTAGTCGCCTAGTATTTATCGTTTTATTTTGAAGATATTGGTAATTTCCGCAAGTTGAATTGGTTACCATGGCTTTATAATTGAAGTGAAATTGCTTTTCGCCTCACATTATTAATTTGTATTTATATTGTTGCTTGGTGAGGAAGAGTAAAGAGCACGAAGGGTGTTGCGATGCTTTATTTACATTCATTATCATATATTGAGAGGTTGTGAGGATTAAAACACGAAGAGTGATGCCGTGCCATTTTATTTATGATAGTAAATAGTGAGGACAATAGTAAAAGCATGAAGGGCGATGCCATGCCATCTTTATTTCATTGCCTTATTTGATTTCTCGATTGGTGAATTACTTGGTTTCATTGTATCTTATTTCGAAAGGTGTTATTTGGTGATTTCGTACTTTCCGTACTTATGATATTTTACCTTTTGCATGCCCCCTCCCAGTTAATATTTTTATTGTTTTACTTGTTATTTTGTTATTTTCTATATATATCTGTTCAGAATTTTATGTAGGTGTCTTGTCATAGCCTCGTCACTACCTCGTCGGGGTTAGGCTCAACACTTATGGAGTACATTGGGCCGGTTGTACTCATGCTATACTTTTGCACTTCTTGTGTAGATACTAGTGTTGATCCTAGGAGTGTCAAATGGTTTTCTTCTCGGATTCAGCTACAATTGGAAACTTGAGGTAAAGTTGCACGGCGTCTGCAACCCTGAAGTCCCCTTTTTTATATATCCTACTGCTTATCTAGTTTCAAACGATTGTATTTTGTTTCAGACTATATATGTAGTATTCTAGTCATTTATGTACTTGTGACTAGGGATTTTTGGGAGTAGTTGGCATCGGATTACTTTTATTCACACCGTGTTAAATTATGAGTTTATTTCCTTTTAAATGACATTACTTTTTATTAATTGTTAAAAATTAGTTAATTATTTTATTAGCGTCGGCTTGCCTAGTAAGCGGGTATTAGGCGCCATCACGGATTCGAGGTTGGAAATTTCGAATCGTGACATTTGGTGAGAGATGGATTGATAAGCAGAAGCAAGCAATAAAAATTAGTTTACTCATCTTGTGTTCAAGGACAATATGACACATGTACATGATATCACTATTTCTTCGGGCAAATTTTTAATCAATTTTATATAAGATGTATATTTTTCTTCAAACTTCAAACAATTATTTTTTCTCTTGAAATAGCAGACATTATCTTTTCCCCTTTTGTTCTTTGTTGCCCCCAGAACATGGAAGATTAAGGAGAAGATCAGTACAATCGGTGAAACAAAAACTTCTTTCCCTGAGTAAATAACTTTAATTGCAAAACAAAATGTTCAAAAATTGAGCAAAAATACAATAAGCTATGTTGGGAAAAAAACTGCTAAAATGCAATGCGATATGGAAAGAAATTAGCTGAAACATTGAAGAAAAGGCACTAGTTGCTGGCTGGGGAGCTGCACAAGTATGACACCTTGAACGGGATACATCATTTAGTGCAAAAGTTAATGAAAATATTGGATCTTTCCAACATGAGCAACAATGATGATTGGTTATGTTTTGGATGATGGGAAGGGTATTGAATAAGTTTGACGTAAAAACTTTTAGTATCCTTATTTTACGAGGGAAAGAAACTTCAATCACTCCAAGGGGAAATGTAAGACTGCTCTTTTTTTTTAATTATCTACACTAATTTTATTTTGAATTTGAGACAGTTTTATTTTTGACCTTTACGTTAGTGCATAAGATTGGTATGAAATTCAAATATTTATTTTTTTGGTTTAATTCTTCTCAATGTGATTGCTAAATTTAGTCTCCAATACAGACATGTTTATATTATATTATTTTTTTCTTTGAAACAATTCGCGCACCGGACGAGTACGTATAGTAGTAGAATTGTTATTGGATAGAAATATAATGAAATCAAATATTATTATAGTTACAATTAAACATGTAAAACTTGGGATGAATTAATATTAAGATTTTTTTATTGCAATAAATAAGTAAGTTGTTGAATCAAGCAATTAGTTAAAAATCCAATTTAACCCAAACGCAAACTTGAAACAATAAGGATGAGACGAAGAAAATATGTATTCTAATGGGGTTGCCATTAATTACTGTTGATTATTTTGCATTCATTCCAACAAATATTTTTATTCATGTTATCTAACAAATCTTTGAATAATTGTGGTAAAACTTTTTTGTGTCACTTGTTTGTTTTCAATATTAAGTCACGTATATAATAATAAAATTTATAAGATATTTTCACATAAATCCTCAGAAATCACAATAACGGTATATGAAAGACTTCTTGTCACGACCCAAAACTAACCTTGTCGTGATGGCGCCTAACGTGGTACTAGGCAAGCCGACACACTACCAAAACTAATCAATATTTTTATTTTTAAGACAAAACCAAAGCTATTTAACAATAAACCTGCATAAGGAGTTTAAATCAAAACAACAATGCGGAAAGAAAGCCCGACATCGGAATGTCACTAGTCATGAGCATCTACTATAACCGTCTGACAACATCAAGACTAACATAGCTTGAAAATAACTGAATACAACTAAGGGAGGATAAGGAGGGAGAAAAGCAGGGCTGCAATCGTCAGGCAGCTACCTTGCTAACTCCGATGGACCTGCCACTGAGTAATTAACACCCGCTACCGGGTTCAGAAATACCTGGATCTGCACACAAGGTGCAGGGAGTAATGTGAGTACACCAACTCAGTAAGTAATAAAAGTAAATAGAGACTGAGCAGTAGTGACGAGCAATAAAAGATATACAGTTCATATCATGAAATCTCAGTAAAATACATCAGGCTTTTAAAATCAGGATTTTGAATCAACTCAACTCATTTAAATCCAGTTTCAATAAAACCATTTAAAATATCTTTCAACAGTTTTCAACGAAGTGATGAAACAATAAGTAAAAATGATGAAAACATAAACAACCCCTCAGGCAAAACTCACTCGTATACAGCCCCTCGGGCAACATAAATCAAAAGCAGCCCCTTGGCGAACATCACTCGTGAACTGCCCCTCGGGCAAACATGAATCATAAATAGCCCATCGGGCAAACCTCACAGTTACTCATATACACCCCCTCGGGCATTACCTCACAATCGCTTGTAAACAGCCCGTCGCGCACAACATGAATCAAGAACAGCCCTCGGGCAAAACATCGTATCACTCACTCAGGGTACCCGTGCTCACTGAGGGTGTACAAACTCCGGAGGGGCTCCTACAGCCCAAGCAATATAACAAGCCACCTCGTGGCATATATCAATCAGGACCTCGGCCTCATAACAAGCCACCTCGTGGCATAAATCAATCAGGCCCACGGCCTCATAAAAATCATAAATCAATAACAATATGCTGCGGCGTGTAGCCCAATCCCATAATATCCTCACAACACAGACCCTCGACCTTACTTAGTCAGAAACATCTCGAGCCACTCGGGCTATCAGTAAAACAGGGTGCTCGGCCCAAAATATCATTTTATGCATCAAAACGGAGTGATAAAGACTAAGTTATGAAATCAGTAAACATGACATGACTGAGTATAGATCTTAAATAAAAAACAGTGAGAGGATAATAAGAAAAATCCCCTAAGGGTCCAAACAGCTATGGCACAAGGCCCAAATATGACATTCAACCCAATTTATAGGAAATTATTTCTAAAACACATAAGTATCATATATTTTAAGTCAAATATGCAATTTTATAGTTGCTACGGGACGGACCAAGTCACAATCCCCAACAGTGCACGCCCACACGCCCGTCACCTAGCATGTGCGTCACCTCAAAATAGTAAAGCAATGTGAAATTCGGGTTTCATACCCTCACGACAAGATTTACAATCATTACTTACCTCAAACAAGCCAATTCCAATACCGAGCAAGCCAAGTGATGCTCCAAAAATGCCATCTCGCACGTTCTTACCTCTTAACAGCTCGAAACTAACAAAAAACAACTCAAATACATCAAACAGTTCTAAAGCAACCAATCCCAATCGAAAATGGTCGAATCTTTAATCAAAAGCCCAAAATCGACCAAAAAGCCCAACCCGGGCCCGCATCTCGAAACCTGACAAAACTCACAAAATCCGACAACCCATTCACTTATGAGTCCAACCATACTAGTTTCATCCAATTCCAACTCCGAATCGATGCTCAAAACTTAAAAATTCACTTTATGAAACTTTAGGCATAAACCCCCAAAATTCACTTTGAAATCATCAATCAAATACCAAAAATGAAGTTGGATTCATGAAATATAAGCAAAATCAAGTAGGAAACACTTACCCCAATACATACGGTGAAAATCGCCTCCAAAATCGCCCAAATCCGAACTCCCCAACTCAAAATATGATCAAATGAACAAACCCTTATTTTATATATTTTTTGTCAACTATTCTGCCTCGATTCTCGTACCAAATAATCCCGAAACTCATTTTTGATACCTCCAATAGATTACTTGTGAAATTTTAGTCAAGCTAGGCTCTTGAATCACTCTATTTGACCTTATATTGAAGGAGATATGTTGGTTTCAATATTTGAAAATAATGCATATTTTTAAATACGAATTCAATGGCAATTTCGTAATTAATCTGAAAAAAATGTAGTAATCCAATTCTTAGTAAAATGATGATAAAATACTCATACGATATCCAAATTCAATGATTCTTTTTTTTTTCTATGGCTCTGTAATTACGATACAGATCTAATGCTTAAATAAAAACAGAAATCGGTGCTAATTTGCTTAATGTAGTACCATTTATGCTTGAAAAACGGCGTCGAAACATAAAAAGCGATCGCAACACAACCCAAACCTATCCGAAACTCACCCGAGCCCCTCGGGACCTTATTCGAACATACCAACAAGTCTCATATCATAACACGAACCTACTTGAGGCCTCAAAACACATATAACAACATCGAAACGTCGAGTCACACCTCAATTCGAAATCAATGAAGTTGAAACTTCAAACTTCCACAACCGATGTCAAAACCTATTCAAATCATGCCGGATTGGCCTCAAATTTTGCACACAAGTCACATTTGATATTATGGACCTGTTCCAACTTCCGGAATCGAAATCCACCCCGATATCAAAAAGTCCACTCCCGATCAAACTTTCCAAAATTCCAACTTTCGCTATTTCAAGCCAAATTCTACTACAAACCTCCAAATCACAATCTGGACGCGTTCCCAAGTCCAAATCACCCAATGGAGCTAACAGAACCATCATAAATCCAATCCGAAGTCAAATTCTAAAAAGTCAAAACTTGGTCAAACCTTTCAAGTTTAAAGCTTCTAGTTGAGAATCATTCTTCCAAATCAATTCCGAATAACTTGAAACCAAAACCGACGATTCACATAAGTCATAATACTTCCTACGGAGCTGCTCATCCCCTCAAACAACCAAGCGAAGTGCAATTGCTCAAAACGACCGGTCGAGTCGTTACACTTCTAAAGGGCAAGATTTCTTCTTTATTGAGTTAGCTAAATGGAAGCAATATTCATCATTTTTAGGAACTTACACTTTCTAAAATTTTAATTTATAACTTAAATATATTATTTATTACTATCTATATAATTCTTAAAAACTATGCACTTATTAATATAGGGCACACAAGCATATCCTAATACTAGTTAAATGATCTCGCACAATAATTATACATTACTATTCAAGGTATAACAGTCTCTATATTATTATTTCTATATATTAATACCTAATTCACAGTATGTTATTACTTTTGGATAATAACCAGTACTATAATAACTGCATAGCTAATATGTGAAACAAATGACCCTAATTGTTTTTTTTTGTTGCTAATTCCATTTTGAAAAAGAATTTTAAAAACACTATTATGCAAACTACTACTGAGTTTCAGATTTTCATTATCCAATCAAATAATTTCCAATCAAATCAAATTAATAGGGAGAAAGAAAAGGACAAGGACGACACAGGAAATACCCCCCTACCTGCTGGACACTTTTCAACGAAACTACTAGCAGCCATCTTTGTTGACACTTGACAGCCATTTGAAACCCTAAAATCTTATTCCAAAAATTTCATCGTTAACAGTTTCTCTCTCTATTTTCCGTCATATTGAGCTCGCCACTACGTCCAACTCCGCCGTTCTCGGGGATCGCCGGAGCGAGAGACTACTGCGTCACGTACGATTCAATCTGAAATCAGCCTCAGCTCCAAAATGGCGAGTCCAGTCGAATCATTAAATTCCATTGCTTCGTCAATCTCAACATCATCCACCAAACGCCGAATTCAGATTTTCCGAAATGAGATTCCTAATATTCTCAGTAATTCTGGTCAGCATTTTCTCTCTTATGTTTTATAATAAGTAAGACAGTATTTTCAATCTGAAAGTATCATCAAAACATTGCCCGTACGCTCTAAATTTCACCATTGCTTTGTACATAATCAAACACTGGAAAATTAATCCGGAAAATGTTCTCTCAAGGTATAATATTTTCCATGGGGAACATTTCTCCATAGAGGTGTACTCCATAGAGGAGAAAGATATGGTTCTTTCACAAATTTTTCAAAGTAGTTTGATAGTTATTTTTTTGATAACCGTGGTATCTGGGCGTGCTTGCGTGCACCTCGACTAAATCCATGTGATACCTGTTAGCTCTGTCCACCAAGTCTTGAATAGACGGAAAGAAATCACCCAGTATTTTTGCCTCGGCTCGAATTTAAACCCGAGACTCCATGGTTCTCAATCCACTTCATTGATCACTAGGCCACACCCCGGAGTGCTTTTATAGTTTATGAAAGCTAATATTTCTTCTTTTTGTTGAGTAAAAGTTCTATTGTTCAACAATTGAATGGGAATATTGGAACAAGAGGCATCTAACTCTGATAATCCTTAGACTGAAATATGCATCCCTACAAAGAACAACCAATCATCTATAAGAATATATTAAGGGAAAAGGTTTCAACAATCTGTTAGAAAGTGTTCTCAGTTAACTGAATGCTCTGCCGTTTCTTTTGTCCCTCATGGTCACAATTGAAAAGTTATATGCATGTGAAGTAAATGAATCACCAGTTTCTAGCGGCCCTAAGGATTCAAATGGTGTGTGATGGAAGCACCTGTTTTCTATATTTGGGAAAGTTGCTTTATGTTAGGCACATTTAGTGGGCGTTTGGAAATAAGAATTGTAAAATTCCAAAAAGAAGTGAATTTTTTTTTTCGAGTGAAAATGGTATTTGAAAATTAGAGTTGTGTTTTGACATGAATAAAATTTTGGGTTGTTTTTTTAATTTTGTGAGTGATCTGAGTGAAAATTTTGAAAAACAACTTTTTGGAATTTTTTAAATTTTCGAAAAATTCCCAAATTCATCTTCAAGTGAAAATTGAAAATTTTATGGCCAAACGCTAAAATTGGGAAATATTCTTATGTCCAAACGGGCTCTTAATTAAAATTGAGATTATTGATGAAAAAAAGGGACACCAATGCCAGCTTGGTGCGTACATTTGATGGTTTGATTGGTTATTTGCTCACCCTGGTTAATTATTTGCTCATATTATTTAGATGGAAGGGTCATAGCATTCTCTTTTACGTTAGATTTGGGTTGAGACATTTGGAAAATAGACCATGGTTTAAGAAGCTTAATGCAGTAAGTAGTATGGGATATGGTTATGTTACCATTGTATTGCAGATTTTAAGTATATATATGTGTTCCCTTTAGCCTTCAATGTGACATTTGAAGCATCTTTAACTTACAGGTGTTATAGAAGAGGGGAATGCTTGAGAAACTAGCATTTCTGTTTTCACATCTGTTCCATGTTATGCATTGTTAAGATCTCTACATAGAATTGAATTGTAACTGAATCATTATTTGAACAAGTTCTGCCGGGGCTTTTGTCGGATGATATTGCATTCCTCAATCAAGTCTTTAAACTTCCGACATCTAGATGACTCACTGCAGCACCCACACTGTAATTCAGCATAATCTAAACAATGATCAAATAGAGATACAACAACAACAACAACAACAAACCAGTGATTTTTCACAAGTGGGGTTTGGGAAGGGTAAGATGTATGCAGCCTTACCCCTACCCTGAAAGGGTAGAGAGGTTGTTTCCGATATACCCTCAGCTGTAGAAAGAATGGAATGATCAAATAAAAATGATTTTGGAATTTGATTCTATCGACATTCAAGTTTCATTTTTGAATGAAGTTAGACGATACAACTCTTATTAGATTAACAAAGAGTTACTGAACGAATCAGAAAAAAAGAGTCACTCAATGAATCAGGGGATGGTTATGCCAATGTTTGTTATGATAGCATGATAAACTAGCAACCATTATAGGATAGGAAACGAGAGACTCTACAATGGAAAATCAGACAATTTGCTGTAGGATAGAATTGTTTACTTTACCTCGTTTAACATCATCTTTGTAGCCTTCTTTTGGTTGGGTGGTGGGGGTTGGAGGTTGGGCTGATAGAGTAATCTGTCTTGTTGTTTTATTCATTATGTATGCATTTTCAATTCCCTCTCATACATGTTCAAATTAGTGAATAAAATCACACGAGTGCTGGTAATATATGTCTTTCCTCTACCATAAGGTGAAATGGGTATAAAGGTTGTTAGGCCACTCCTCTAAAAGCAAATTGTTGGTAATAACTATTGATTGCACAGGGTTGACATATGGACATGGTAGAGTTAGTGCAATGTTGCTTATGTGACATATCCGACTCTTGATAGAAGTTGTAAACATTTTTGTTTTTGAATGGGTAGCGGGTAAACACTCTTTTGTGGTGCATTTCTATAAGTTCTTTTGGTGAAGTATTCCTATTATAAATTGAATAAATATTTACTCTTTCTAATTTCAGGATGTAATTTTTATGTTAAGCTCACTGTTGGCTTTGAATTCTACAGAGATGACAACTGAAATTGCTTCCCTGTTGGTAGAAGTAGTTTTCAAAACAGTATTTATTTATGATGATCGAGGATCAAGGGCCGCAGTGGATGATGTGATTATCAAAGCATTGGGTGAAATTGCTTTTATGAAAGCTTTTGCTGGAACCCTTGTACAATTCATGGAAAAACAGTTCAACTTCCAATCCTATATAGGGTGCCACAGACTCTTAAGTTGGTCTTGTCTTCTCCTAACTAATAGCCAGTTTTCCTCTGTATCAAAGAACGCAGTTTGTCGACTAGCGCAAGCACAAGCATCAGTCTTGCATATTGGCATGCAAGGATCGCCCCATGTCAGAAAGACCTGCAAAAAAAGCTTATTCTTTTTGTTTTCAAAGGTTTCATCTCTTTTGATTAATCTGCAGGTCTTGATTGAAGCATGGTTTTAGAGGTCCTAAGTTTCATTATAACGTGTTTCTTTTTCAGGCACCAGATATTTACAAAACTTTCATGGAGGAACTAAGGGATTCAAGGATCACTTACAAGGATTGTCCTGAGCTTATACTCTTGATGCTAGAATTTTCAAGTGCAAATCCACCTTCATTTGATCAATGGAAGGTATGAACTGGTTTTCAAGCAGCTATGATGCCTCTTGTGATGTAAACGTTATGGCACGGCCAAAGATGTTAGGATCCTCCTAGGCCTCTATGCTTTATCTTTACATATTGTGTTGTTTTTGTCTTGCAGCAAAATTTTCTTGAGATGTATGTTAAAGCTGTTCTAAATGCAAGAGAAAAACCACCAAAGGGCCTCAGTGATGCTTTCATTCCATTATTTTCTCGTTTGACACATGATGATTTTAAGAACACTGTCATTCCCTCATCTGTCAAGATGTTGAAACGAAATCCGGAGCTTGTCTTGGAATCAGTTGGAATCCTTTTGCAATCTTCCAAACTCGACTTGAGTAAATATGCCGTAGAGATTCTTTCAGTTTTATTGACACAGGCGAGACATGCAGATGAAGCTAGAAGGATTGCTGCGTTATCCATCGTAAGGTGTTTAAGCATAAAATCTAGCAGTCCAGATGCTATAGAAGCGATGTTTAATGCAGTCAGATTGGTTATTGGAGGTTTGTGCTTCTGACTTTATATGTTTTCTTTGACTTATTAATATGGCGTTTTACTAATTAGCTAGCAATTTACTGGATCTGGAATATTGACAGGTTCGGAAGGAAGGCTTACATTTCCCTATCAGAGAGTTGGCATGATAAATGCACTGCAAGAATTATCAAATGCCCCAGAAGGAAAACGCCTTAACAGCTTGTCAAAGACTATTTGTAATTTCCTTCTGTCCTGTTACAAGGATGATGGTACGTTTTGGAATCTTTATCTCGTTGATGTGTGTGCCTAGCTTCTCTTACACACTTCCTTTTTCCGCAATGTCTTCTTTAGCTTACAGATCTGTGTTATATTCTTTATGCTTATCCAGGTAATGAAGAGGCCAAGCTTGCATGTTTATCTTGTTTGGCTGCTTGGACCACACGATGTGCTGATGCTATTCAGCCGGATGTCATATCTCTCATTGCATCAGGGCTCAAAGAGAAGGAAGCACTTAGAAGAGGTCATCTTCGCTGCCTGCGAGCAATGTGCCAAAATGCTGATGCTCTTCCACAGATGTCCTCTCTGCTGGCAGCTCTTATACAACTTGTTAAATCTGGTTACACAAAAGCAGCACAACGGTTGGATGGAATTTATGCATTGCTCTGTGTGGCTAAACTTGCTGCAGTGGATGTTAAAGCAGGTGTATTAGGACTTCACTTTTGTGGTGCATGAATAATGGTTAATGACCTATTGATAAGAAAAAAATGGTTACTGACCTAGATTTTGGGTTCTGTGATACAATTCAGTAATTTCTTTTCATATGAATATTTGTTTATTACACATTCTAATTTGCCTTTGCTGCTGTTGTTAGATGAGACTATAATAAAGGAGAAAATTTGGTCATTGGTATCACAGAATGAGCCGTCAGTTGTGCCAATTCCTCTGGTGAATATTCTGAACTATTTTTGGTCATCTTGATTGATTATTATCTCTGTTGCCCACTTAATAAGCGGTTGTCTGCATTGTTAGTGAATATGCAATTTCTCATGGCATTCTTTTAGTCCAAACAACTAATGAAGTAAAACTCTCGGCTTTGAAGTTGATGCTCTTTTCCTAGGCTTCATCTCTTCAAATTTCAACGGCCTTCTTTCTTACTTCTGCTCTTCTTGGGAGGTCTTAAATTTTGTGTTTTTTTCCCCACCATTTATCGCCTGGCAGTCCAGGGATGTTTATTCCCCCCCCCCCTGACATTTTAAAGTTGTTTAAGCTCGTAAACATCTTAAGAAGTTTGCAACAGTGTATGAGGTGTAATATTGTATACAGAGATACTTCTATGCCTTCTTAGGAGGACCTATATATTGATACCAGATGCATGTGAAATCCTTAAGTGTGTGTTCTGATTTCATTAAGATTCTCTTAACTTGCTTCTACACTCTTTCCAGGCCTCAAAATTATCAACCGAGGACTGTTTGGCTTGTCATGACCTTTTTGAGGTGATGCTGGTAGATCATTCACGAAGGTTAGTTTTACGGTGCACATAGGAATCCTACTTTTGAGAAGGTTCCTACTCTCAGTTTGCTATCTGTGTATATTTTTTTAGTGTTGCCAGGAAGTATCATGATCAAAGTTGAATGTCCGTTTTCTGCAGGGTATTGGAGACTTTTGAAGTTAAGACATTAATGCAGGTTAATTGGCGAGGCAGTTTATCTAATTGGGTGTCATTATGCTTTTATGAATTTGTTTTTATTTCTAACTGGTACTTAATTTTTCACAGTTTATACTCTTTTTACAATGCCATCCAAGTTGGGATATCCGGAGAGTAGCTTATAAATCTACGAGGAGGATACTTTCTGCTACCCCGCAGTTATCTGAAACTTTAATGGTTGAATTTTCATGTTACCTCTCTGTTGTTGGTGAAAAGGTTCTTCAAATGAAGATGAGGTGAACTTTCTACACATACTTACACCTTGCACATTCTCCACCTTGAACCTAAAGATGAAGGGATTTAAAAGAAAATTGATGTTAAAAGAACCCACTTTGCCTACTATTTCCAAAAAAAAAAAAGAAAAAAGAAAAAAGAAAAAGGAACCCGCAACGTCTTAGAATGGACCTTGTTTGCATTGTAGCCATGAAAAAATAGAGGTTATCGAGGTTAGATGTTCTATAGGAAATGTGGATCATATGACCCGATTTGGTCCAGGATGCCTAGATCTTAGCTACAAAACATGATTGAAAATTATAGGTAACATATCTAAGTCACGCTTCAGTATTCAATTGTGCTCGATCAACTTCACATGCACATGACCATATTATGTGTGTACTTTTGACTTCCTTGAGTTTGGTGGTTGAGTAAATGCTAATTGGCTTCAAAATCTTCCACTAGGTTAAAGGGTTCAATACTAGTATGAAGAACCCATCAAATTTATCCTCATACTTGTCTTTTACTATTTCATATCTTCGTTTCAGATTGATATTGCATTGCTATTATTAAGGATTTACTTGACTAATTTTTGGAATGAGATTATTAGTTAGATTAATTAACTTCCTTAAAAATAATACTTATATGTTTGAACACGTCATTTAAATTAGAACAAACTATGTTTTCACATTTTAAAAATAATCAAGCAATAATATCTGTGATAACTGAGAAATCCTCGATGATTAGTGGCGGATAGTTTGAAACTCAGTGGGTAATGGGCTTGCTCCTCTACCCTTCTCCACTTCAAAAAAATACTTAAACAAATAATTAGAACATTAGTTGAAGATAATCAAATTTTTATTCTCTAAAATATAAGGACAGCTGAAACCAAGGAAGCGCAAAGTGAGAAAATACTGGCTAGGTTCATGGGCTTGAATTGAAAAGTGAGAAGTGAAGCACACAATTTATCAAATTAAAAAAATACTGTACATATAGTTTTTGGTGTAGGTTCTCTGCTATTTGGTTATGACTTATATATGTGGTTTTTCCTTCCATTAATAAAATTACTTACCTTGTCAAAAAATTAACAAAATAGTACTATAATAATCAACATGCAACTAGAAGAATTAATTTCAGCATCCAATATACAATAATGCCGATACTTTATAAAAAACAATACAATAATGCCAATATTAACCCTGTTCCTCAAAGTTGAAATTGAACGAATGAACTGCTTTTCGTTGGGTTTAATTGCGCATTATCATTTGAAGCACATATTTCTTTATGGCGTGTGGTTTCTCCTTCAGTGAGAACCTCTTGGTTCACATGGCTTTTAATAATATTCTTACAAAACTTATGAGGGACTTATTATTGGATGGATTGAATGGTTACAAACGATCTGCTTAGTGAGCCGGGAATTGGTTATGACACTATTCTGGACTCTGGAATAGAGTACTGGCATCCAAAGATGAACCACATTTAATTGAGCACTTGTAGGATTAGTTATGGTGACTTCTATAGGAGGAAAAAGTCTCACAGAAGGAAAAAGTCTCACAGAAGGAAAAAGTCTCATGGAGGAAAGCAATTAAGCTGAAGTATGTTGTAAAATGTAAACAATATAGGGGGTTCTTAGACAAGAGATGTCACCGTATGATGCAACTCCATGAAAAGGGATTATGTAATAGAATATATTCTTTAAGAATTATAGTATTCTTGGTGGGGAATGGGAAACAAGTTTGGTTTTGGCTCGATTTTGGTGTGGCGATATGCTCTAAAGATGAGATTTCCCACCTTTCTCCCATAACATTTGCAAAACAGTTCACAGTTGCAAAAATTCTTAAAAGGGATGAAGGATACTATGCATGGAGCATGCATTAGAAGAAGCATAGTGGTTTGGGAGATTGAAGAAGCGAAGTGAATTCTAGCGGAAGTATATACTTGTAAAATATTTGGGAAAGTTGGTAAAATGACATGGAGGGTTCATCATCAAAATATCATACTGTGAAGTCATGATTTTAGGTGATCTGAGACTAATGTCGATGTCGACATGGAGACGGAAGGCACCCAAGAAAATCCTTACGTGGTGCAACGTGGGCATCGACTTTGTTGTTAGTTGTTATTTCTTGTGCAAAATTTGGGAGAGGATGTAAAAGTTAGAAGACCTACAAATTGGATAGGCAAAATACATAAGTTACCACCTTACCTATGGACCAAATCCCCGTTACACACTTTTTTGTGGACGAAAATAATTTTACACACAACCTTTTCAGAGTGTGTCTAATATACACTACTCTTGCTATGTGGCAACGCACGTGTTTAACAAAAATTATAAGCGTGTTAAACAGAAGAATTTTGTCCCAGTTCTTACTTAAAGGACACGTGTCAAAATTTTAATTTTTGCTTTTTTTTTAAAAATATTTTGTTTCCCTTCACTTTTTACCCACCCCCTCCCTGTTCTTCTTCCCCAGAACCCCTCCCCTATGTGTTCGTTGCTGACCTTTCCCCCTTTCCCCATTTTCGTTTTCTTCCCTACTCCTTTTCCCCATCTTTTCTGTCCACAGTTTTAAGAATAACAATAATATATAAAGGCTTTGGAAGAAATTGATTAAGAAAGTTAAAAGGAATCTATGTAAGAGAATTTTATAGATTTGGGTTTGAATCTTAATTTAGTAGTAACAACTTAGGAACACAGATTTAATGTGGTAGTATATTAATTTGGTGGTTGAGGGATATCAGATGAGCCAAAAGAAGCCGAGATTTGAATGAATTTATCAGAGTGAATCGAGCAGCCATGGATTTCGCCATAACCAATTTTAATGGAGTTTTGAGTTTTGCATCCTATTTCTTGTGTTCGATTTGAATGTGGACTCACAAAGTCGTGTAATGTACTTGCGTTCCTGATTTTGCTTTGTAATCGGAAGGTGATAATTGTGGATGTTTTTATGGTGGTCGGCGTCAATGGAAATTTGGTGGAGAAGAGAAAGAGATGGAAGGAGAATAGTTGAGGGGTATCTATGTAATTTTACATTAATTTAATTTATTTTATTTTAAAATTAATGACACGTGGCACTATATTATTGGTGTGTGACATGCCTCACTTTTTCTGAGATGCTTAAATATAAAAGTAGTGTGTATTAGACATACTCTGAAAAGGCCGAGTGTGTAAAGTTATTTTGTCCGCAAAAAGTGTGTAACAGGAATTTGGTCCATAGGTAAGGTGGTAACTTATGTATTTTGCCAATTGGATACTACATAAAAAACCCTACAAATTGGATACTAGAAGAAAAAGGTTATGGAAGATTGCTCTTTTATGCATTCTTGTGCTAGTATGGAGAGAGACGAGATCATAAGAATTAAGAACTCAAGTATTAAATGTCAAGACTCTTCTTTTCCTGTTAACTTTTGGTGTAGATGAATTTCCTTGTACGCTCGGTATGTTGTTGGATGTTTTTAGCTGAAATAAGTGATATATCATTAGGCATCAAGAAGATGCAAAGATTACAAAAGAGAGAAATTCTCAGCTAAAAAAAAGACAAAAAATACTATCACAAAACTAGTGAGCTGATGAATTCCACTAAAGCATCAATACTAAATACAAGAGTGGTTAAACCAAAACCAAACGTCTAGCCTTGAGAGTACGGGTGGGAGTTGAGATGCCGTCAAAACATCTTTGGTTCCTTTCTGTCCATATGCACCATAAAATGCAAGCAGGAACCAATGCCCAGTTCCTTTTGATGGACTTCCTAACTTTTCATGAGCTCCAGCTCACAAAGGCCTCTCGGATATTGCCTGGTATAAGCCATTACAGCCATAAGAGTGACACAAACATATTCCAAATATTAGCTGCAGCTAGGCACTGAAGAAATAAGTGGTTGATAGATTCTGAATTGCTAAGGCACATGTTACATCTGTTGGCTAGCTGAAAGCTCCCCCTGATAAGGTTATCCTGTGTTAAACATGCACCATTTAGGGTGATCCAACTAAAACACCATTTAGGTTTTCCTGTGTTAAACATTTTGGAGGTTTTACACATACTTGTTGTCATTTGTCTTGTATTTTCAACACAAAAGCATATTTGAAATTGAAGAAAAAGCTTACCTATCAAATTAAATATCCAAATTCCTTTAGGGCTGTCCAAATATGTGTCCGCTTAGTTCATCTTGAAGGGAAGGAGACTACGTGTGGAGTGCATGCTATAAAGAATGGGAAGGTTGAGGAGAATACAAAGTTTTATGAAGATGCTTCCCGAAAAATGGAGAGCTTGAGTAGTTTTGGATGGTAATGTGAAAGTATGGCTGAATGAAGTTTAAATTTGGAGATGTAAAGTATGATGATCCGTTGGTTTTAGTTTTCTAGTCTTTTATGACACTTTCATTTGGGGGTGGAGTTTGGAGGAATATTATGAAAGGATGGGAAGACTTCATCCGCAATATAACTTTCAGAGTGGGAGATGGAAGTAGATAAGCTTTTGGAGTCACATGTGGTGTGGAGAAGAGACCTTAAGAGACATTCCTGACATTATCTCCAGCTTGAAGGAGTCAACAATATGACACATTTGGATTTTGGAGGGGGGCGGGTGGGATGAGTTCATTGGGATATAAGTATTTGGAGGAATCTTCAAGATTGAGAAGTAGTTGAATTCTTAGGCTTGGTTGAATTGCTTTACAAGTATATCAAATATATATTAGTCAGAACTTTATGGAGATGGGGAATGGGAAGCGATGAATTTTTTTCATTTAAGTCATACTATCATAAGCTTTGGTGAGAAAAGAATCGATTTTTTTGGACTTATCGGTTTATTCCTAGAGCAAGAAAGAAGGTGTATTTGTTTACTTGATTAGCTGTGAGGGGGACTAACCTGACAGTTGAGAATTTGTGAAAAAAGAGGATTAAATATGTTATTTGGTGCTTTATGTGCAAATGTTGAGATGAAGGTGTGAAACACTTCTCCTACATTACAGGTGGTAACTCGTGTGTCTGAGATGCTGAGATGGTTCCAGCCGCAGTGACAATGCTGGGCACATTAAAGGAAGCATTCATCTAGTTGGACTTTCAGAAGGAGGTGAAGTCAGAGAGCATCAGATGCTGCACCATTAGCACCCATGTGGGTCTTGTGGAAGGAGAGAAATATCAATCGTATGTTAATAAGAGAGTTCAAATGTGTTGCAATAAGGAATAAAAAATCTTTATACACAAAAGAGAATGATTTAGACCTATTGCGGGTAGTGTCAAATGCGGCTTGAAGCAAAGTACAGGTGCAATGTGTCACTTTTAATGTGCTTCAGTGAAGATGCCAAAGCGCTAAGCTGTGCACATCCGCAAAACTACCCAACCAATAACTTCTTTGCAAAATTTTAGGTTACTTTATGATGCTCACAGCCTCTGACTTGAAAAAAGGCAGCAGTAACCAATACATATAGCCAACAAAATAAAATATTAGTGTAAATAAAACACTATGGATGGATTAAAATATCTAGCGTAGGGATAATAAATTATTTCCTCTATTTCAAAAAGATTGACATTATTTCCTTATTAATCTGTTTCAAAAAGATTGACACCTTTCAATATTTCCTTAATAAGAATCATTTATAGCCACACAAATGCTATGGCAGGTTTCAGACCACAAGTTTCAAAAGTTTTACAGCCACACAAATGCTATGGCTTATTTAAGATCACATATCTCAAAAGTCTTCCCTTCTTATTAAAGTTTGTGCCAAGTCAAACTAAAACAATCTTTAGGGAGTATGAAAATTTTAATTTATAAGAAGGCTAGCTTCTAAATCTTCTATCAAGGAAAAAAGAGCTAGTCACTGAATCTGAATTTGTAGAAAATAATAACTGCAATAAAATTTAAGATAGTCTATGCAGTTGGTAATTTTTTATAACCGAGAAATCTCCGAGAGCTAGTTGCACACAGTTCTAGACTAGGTGTATGATGGGCCCTCCTCTCTAACCTTTTTCACTTTAATACCAAGCTTTTGTCAACGGCAAGGTTTGAATGTGATGTGCCCTAACCCACACATCATGAGCTGAATTCTTACCGTTCGGCCAATGCCTTGGGGAAAAATAGCGTTCTCTTAACTAGTACACCGGCACCTCCTATTAGTCTCTGCTCTTTTTTTAATGGTTTTACAATATATATTTCATTTGATTTCTTACCTGTCTTTTGTGGTTTATGAGTAATCTTTTCTTGTTTTTTTTTTCAATGCATATATTTTTTCCCTTTATTCTGCATACAAGTGCGCTTTAATTAAGCTTTGCACTTAAAGTCCAAATACCTTTTGTGCTCTACTCAGTATGCTTGTTGTAATATTGATCGTGAATTATCCTTTGGGTCTTTAATATGTGATTATTAGCATAAACTGAAGCATACTTTAATTAGCAATGATATATCTAACTTTTTCGTGTTCATGTACTTAAAGATCTCTTCTGTTTCAAAAAACATCGGACCAATGGTTTGCTTGCAGCGAAAATGAAAATTTATTGGATGCTCAAGTTCCATTTGTTCCATCTGTTGAGGTTATGATCAAGGCTTTGATTGTAATGTCGTCTGCTACTTTGGCTGCTGCACCAAGTGCGTGTTTGCAAGTTGTTTTTTGCTCGCATCATCCATGCCTAATTGGCACAGCTAAAAGAAATTCTGTGTGGAGGGTAATGTACTACTCTTGCTCGATCCTTCTCAATATCTGTTGATTAGATTAGATTTCTCTTTGACACCTCCAAAGAAGAAAAAGAAAAAAAAAAGAAATATTAAGCTGCTCTTTACCTGATGCATCCTAAAATGAGTTAATATTTCCTTTTAATTCTTCCTTTTTTTTTCTGTAATTTTTTTCTGGTTTGGGAAGCAAGGAGGAAGAGTAGCTGTGGGAAAAGAAGCAATGTCATAAAAGTACTCACTGTAACATTAATCTACAAAATACTAAACAATATCTAAAACCTGGTCATATCCCTGTTTCTATGAACTTATATGATCTAACTTTCTCTCATCCTCAATCACTACAAACATTTCCTCACCCTGGCTGGATGAGCCCAAAGGATAAAATATTAATATATAGATAGGATTTAATTCATTTACCAACGATGACACAACTTTCTTAACAATTGCACAAATTCGAGAGCACATACTTTGGTGTGTACCGTTTAGAAATTTAGCACTTTGCTCTTAACAGTGATAACAAGTAGGGCGATTAAATCCACTAGAATCTCTGATAATCAATTAGTTAATAGTTGTAATGTCAACAGACAACACTCTTGACTCTATGTTTCTGTAATACTTTTGATAATCATACTTTAGGAGGTTTTAATGCTTTTAGCTAAATATTGCTGAAAAGTATATAAGGTTTGCCATATGTACCACTACAGTTGTATCTTTTCGAAGTTTATGAAGATTATCCTAATCATCTAAACTGTTTAAAATACAGCTTATCAGGAAAGTTGACGAGAATGGTAACGTGAAAGTGTCTTGTCCTTTGAAACATATAGTTAAAAGTTTACTTTTAGCTTTTCTCGTTGCCACACATGTTTGTTTGCCACACATAGTTGGAACTTCTTATGAATATAATAAGTGAGGTATTTTACCAGACAATTGTATGAGGGGTTTTTCTTGCATAGTGTTTGGCCTTACCAGGTTTTGTTTAGATGAACTTATTCTTTTTCCGCCTCTTTTGTATCCTTTAATTTCTAACTTTCCTTCTAGTTGAGCAATTATCTTAGGCATATTTCACTTAATCACTTGTCTAAACCTCTTTTGTTTTTGTTTTGTCAGAGGGTGCAAAAATGTTTGCTAAAACATGGTATTGATGTCATTGGTCTTGTCACAACTAATGTGGTTGGCTTGTGCAAGGTGAACTGCAACTTCTTTGCTGTTATTTTCCTTATTTTTGTGGAAGAACATTGCTGTCTTTAGAAAGATCTACATATCATTGAGGAATGCTGAGATGGAAAGTTTTGGAAAATAATATTGTTTATACACATTGTCCTGCATCATGTCAAAATCATGCTTACCTCTTTCTCTCCCCTCTTTTATTGCCTAATAACTTCAAATGGAATTGGACGAGGGGAAGTAAAAGTAGAGGCTATGGGCTGCTTCTCTTGCTTGGTAAGGAAGTGAGAGCGAGAGGACGTTAAAGTGTAGGAATATCCAAGCCCTCCATGCCAGCTTTTTAATCCTTCCATAACTGGGTGGGAAGGTTGAAGCACTTTTACTTCCTATCAAATGCATCAAACAACTAAAAATAAATCATCAATAGTCGCGTAAATGAAGTAAATGAGTACTCCCTTTCACATTTCTCTCTCCTTCCTGGAGCCAAACAGAATGTTATTTCAACTGGGAATCATCCCTCATTGACATACGGTCAGTAACTTATCCCATAATTTTAACTTTCAGGGTTTGTTGGGATCGACGGGTCTGCTGAGTGGTAATCATTTTGAGCAAGAGGCAGCAATAAACTCCTTATCAACTTTGATGTCCATGTTACCTAAAGAAACCTACACGGAGTTTGAGAAGGTTATTTGCATGGTTTTGTTGAAGTTATTGTTTGTCACTTGTTATTGCTTAATCTGGTTATAAATTCTTTAATTCTCCTTGCCAGCACTTCAACAATCTTCCAGACCGTAGCACACATGATATGTTATCTGAAAATGACATTCAGGTAATATCATTACTTTTCCTGTTGCTAGATTCGATGATGATTGCAACTCATGATCTTTAGAATTTTATGGATCATATCATGGTGATGTATCTGATAGTTAACACTCTTATGCTTGTATACACCGTATAATGAGTATGTGTGCAATTTAGTGCAAGTTACTTGATCTGTATTTAGGTATGTTATCTTTGTATCTTATGTCTGGCATTTAAGCATGTTCAAGTTTTAGTACATGTCAATTGTATGAGAACTTTGGCGAGAGAGAGAGAGGTAGAGACATTATATGGGTCCTCTGAACTTGTGATCTTGTAAATATCCCCCCCCCCCCCCAAATTAATGCTGATACTTTTCCACAGCCTGGATTGACAAGCTCTTTTAGTCCGCTCAAGGGGTTTGCTTGTAGCTTATTTGCTATATTTTAGTTAATTTTGTGTTTCAGGTTGTAACTTTTTTTCTTTGATTATACTTTGTTACATGCCTAATCTTCTTATCCTGCCCAACCAGCTCAATTAGCTGCAAAGAAACATCTTGTCATTAATCAGATATTGTAGGACTAATAAGCCTGTTGATGCTCTTTTATCTGCAAGTCACAGACTTTTATATAGATACTAATGAAAACAAATTTGCTAATTATTTATCATAAACGGCTCAGGATATTTCTTTTGGAAACAGTAAAGTCCGATTGTTAAACCATGTTCCTAATCATTTGAATCAGGCCTGTGCAAGAGACATTAAAATTTCTTTTACCCTATAGATTAAAGCCTGAGGAATTACTGCCCATGAAAATATGCTGGTGAAGCAATGACCTCTAACTGACCTGAACTCTTGGCCTTTGGAAAACTTACCTCTGAGATCCTATCAAAGAAGCTTATGTTTTGCCTGCTAGATTTTCTAGCAGAGGTTTTAATGCTAACTATTATTATTATAGTGCTGACAGCCGAATGTCAGTGGTCATATCTCAGATTCAAATCACCCAACTCTATGGCTCCTCTTTTCTATCTTTTTTCTTTTTCATTTATCTTGAGTATTTCGGTGGAGCAGGAGGGGAAGGGGTTGTAAGTTACCGAATTTTCAAATATTTTTTGAAACACATTATTCTCTCCGATATCGTATAGAGCTATTGTTTTCTTGCTTCCTAATAAGTGTGCTTAAAGTCATTAGCCGTTTATTTGATTTATATCCTATTTTGGCTTTGTTTCACCGGTTGTTTTTATTTTCTTAATAGCTATTTACTGACTAATCTTCTGATTTTGCTTCTTGCATTTAGATTTTTCAAACTCCTGAAGGGTTGCTTTCTACTGAACAAGGTGTTTACATTGCTGAATCTGTTGCAACTAAGAACACAAAACAACCAAAAGGCCGTTTTAGGCTTTATGATAATAGTGATGGCCCTGTGAGCATACAATCTATCTTTCCCAAGTCCAGAATTAAATATCTTCTTTATTTACTTCTCTTAAGGAAGAGATTTCTTTTGCATACAGGACCAAATGAATTCTAATCATACTGTAAGGCGTGAGCCCTCTAGCAAAGAGGTTACTGGAGTGGCGAAAAAAGATGGTGGAAAATCATCAAAGAAAGCTGGTACCTTTTTTGATATTTTCTGTTTCTGTTGAACTTATTTTAATTGTAGATATTTTTGTTAATCATCTATTCCATTGTGATATTTTATTTCTTTTAGATAATAAAGATAAGGGAAAAAGTGCAAAGGAAGAGGCACGGGAGGTGCAGCTAAGGGAGGAAGCATGTATACGTGAAAAGGTCATGGTTGTAAAAGAGAATCTTTCTTCAATGTTGAAAGCTCTGGGAGAAATGGCCATAGCTAATCCTGTTTTCACTCACAGCCAGTTACCTTCCTTGGTTAGTGTGCTCTATGCTCTCTGCTATCCAACATAATATCGTCTGTACATTAAGAAGGTATCATCTAATATATATTCTACTCAACCAAACCCCCATCCATAAGATAAAGGCCTATGTTTCTAAGGAAGAATGTAAGAAATATCAGTGGTGTGGAAATTTCAACTATTCTCTCCAGTTCGATCACTATGAGTCTGTGACTGTCCAGAGGGGAATATTTGGATTATGATTTCTGCTGGTCTTATTATTATTATGGTAAATCATATAATGAGGAATGTGCATCTTAGAGTATCTTTTCATTGTTCCTTTTATGTCGTGCAAAAATGTTGCTACTAAATGGTAACAGTTTGATGCAACTTTCTGTCGGTTAGTTAAAGAAGAAAACGCTTGCGCTGGTCGGTCAGCAAAGAGGACCACAAGTGGGTCTTTGAGGAAATCTGTACTACAAGTGCAAGTAGAGCTAAGTTTGGTTTGTCTCTAAAGTTGAATTTTCTCAGAGCTCTAAGGAGGGTGGATTTTTCTCAGAAAAGCACCAACTCTTTCTTAACCTATTGTGGCATACTTTGAAGTTCAGACTTCAGACATGTTAGATTTTGATGGCCCTCGATAAAAACATCAATTGTCATATTTCCAGCTGGTGGTTGAACACCTACCTGATATTGCTTGATTTATTTAATATTAATGAACATATGGGCCAATTAGACAAGTGAAATATTATTCTTGCATTTAAAATATGCAAAACTGTACATAGTTAAGCTGCATAAAGCAATCATGCTTGCAAGACAACTTGCAAAAGAGAGGCTACAACCCAGTTATTTCTATCCATGCTAAAGAGAGATGGAAGTAACTGCGGCATATTCGTGCAGTGCAAGGTGAGAGCTAAACTCTGGGATATGCTTATTAATATGCTAAACTTGAAATGGGCAATGCTATAATCTCAAGAGCTACAATTTTGATGGAATACAAAAGTTACCACCAGTCCACCACGAAGAAAAGAATGATGTGGAACTAAATCCCTGCATGCATATGCTGGATAATTTGGAAGGAGAGAAACTGGAGTCAGATTTTCCGAAATAGAGCAACAGCCCATCAGTAAAATCATGATTGACTGCATAATTTTTATAAAATGGAACTAATAGAGAACAGAAAAGCTCATAGAGTTCATCTGTGTTGTATAAGACTAGGAAGTTTTTGGTGTAAACAGGAGTATTTAGAAGAATGTGAATGTATTTTTGATGTTTTAGACTTTTTATGAGATTTAACAGAGAACTAGACTAGAATAGAACAAGAATCTCTTCTGTACTCCCTCTTGTAATCATGGATGGATACACTGGTTTAGTGTAGGCCACCTTTTATATTAATACAAACATGTTACCTTTTCAAAAAAAAAAGACTAGGAAGTTTTCCTTTTGTCCTCATGTAAATATCCACACGCCCAAAACCTTGTAGACTATGTAGGTTAGTATATAAGGAAGTTCAGTGCAATCTTTTGCTGCAGAGCACTTTCTTGGTGCTGCTTATTAAGCTTTACTTTTCCTGATAAACATCTATATAGTTAAGCTGGAAAATAGATGTTGATTGTTGTACAAGGGGAAGCGAAAAAGTAGGAACACTAATTTAGCTATGGGGTGTTGAGCCGAATAGTAAACATTTCTTTCATCTTTGTTGAGTTTATCCGACTTCAACTATCGGAGCAGCTCATTTGACCCTGTTCTACCCTGATTCTCTTTTGGTAGACTGGTATCTTTGTGTTTTCGTGAACTTAAGTTAGAGACTTTACCCTAACTAATGTCTAATAGTTATCTTCTGGATTTTTCTGTCTTATCAAAATGATATAATTCCACGTGCCTATAATGCCAATAGAAAAGAAATCTGGGCCGGTCTGTAACTTTTCTTGTGTATAGGAGTTGTACTTTTGAGAGTCATACCCTTGTATGTTGCTGTCTTTAACTCTTTTGTTTGATCTGATCTTTAGGTGAAGTTTACCAATCCTCTACTACGGTCACCAATAGTTGGTGATGTGGCGTATGGAACGCTGGTGAAGCTTTCAAAGTGTACTGCTGCTCCTCTTTGTAACTGGGCTCTTGAAATTGCAACAGCATTAAGGTTAATTATGTCAGAGGATGTTAATGTCTTATGGGGTCAAATTCCTTCTGCTGGTGAGGAGGTATCAAATGAAAGGCCTGGTCTCTTTGAGCGTGTGACAAATGGCTTATCCGTCTCTTGCAAAACTGGTTCTATCCCTGTGGATTCGTTTACTTTTGTTTTCCCTGTAAGTTTGTGGTCTGATCATGTATAGCATACTCCGATAACTATACTTTTCTGGTGGTAGTTATTCTTTCCTTGACATTGACATTCTCTGATATATATATTTTTAATTTTTCCTTTTTGTTGCATGCCTAGATAATGGAGAGAATATTGTTATCTCCCAAGAAGACCAGACTTCATGATGATGTTCTCAAGATAATATTCTTGCATTTGGATCCGATTTTACCCCTACCTAGAGTTCAAATGCTCTCAGTTAAGATCATTATAGCTTCTTGTTGTTTATACCTTGATAATCATTCCTGTATCTATTTTTCACGTGTTATCTTGGTGTTTTTATAGGTTCTTTACCATGTCCTGGGTGTTGTTCCTGCTTATCAAGCATCTATTGGACCGGCACTAAATGAGTTATGCCTTGGGCTGCGATCAGCTGAAGTGGCATCTGTATGTGGTGTGGTTATGATTTCTTCTGTGAGTTTCCACATAAGACTCATGATCTCTTGTGTTTCATGCTCTTTGCAGGCTCTATCTGGTGTTTATGCTAAAGATATCCATGTAAGGATGGCTTGCTTAAATGCTGTGAAATGCATTCCTGCTGTGTCTCGTCGTTCTGTCTCTCAAAGTAGTGAAATTGCCACCCGCATCTGGCTTGCTTTACATGATCCTGAAAAGGTATTACAAATTCTTGCAAAAGTTTCTTTTCTAGTGATAATTGCTCTAACTCTAGATTTTCAGTTCCTTAAATATTAATAAGATATGTTGTTCAGATCTGCACAATGACCCGTAAAGCATTTTACTTTGGTCAAGTATAGTTCCAGCACATATATTAAATGTCTATTTTTATTATGGTTACACTAGTGTCTAATATATAGGGGAAGCAATGAACACTGCCATCAAGTACAATATGTTTTCAAATATCAGTAGTAATAAAAATTCAAGATTTCACGTTAGAAAAGAGTTTAGACTTTTAGTCTAGCTGAACATTCCACATCATTAATGAGCTCCAATATGTGCTTGCCAAGGGCAGGAGGCAACTGGATTTACTTCCTTTCTCTTCTGTTTTCCTGGAAAGCTGTTTCGGTTCTCCTTGTGAGTTTCGGATTATTAACTTTATCATTTATTCTTGTGACATAAAACATCCCTTGTCCACCTTTCAAATTGTTAAACAGCTCCCGCATCATTTAATTGGGGGAATATGTGGCAGATATGTTGTCCTTTCTAGTGTCCGATTGAAGGACTTGAAAGTCCAATTTACAAAACATAAACTAGTAAAACAAAGAAATTAGAAGAGATATGAGTACTCTACGAAACGTTCTCCAACTTGTGTTGCAGTGCAAAACCAACATGGAGCTAAATATATTGGGTTCTGTTTTTCATGGTATTGGTCCTATGGTTTGGTTCCTCCCGTTACCTGTCACTTTGAAGAAATTGAGCATTTACCTGGCTAACAATATCTTCCTGCCCACATTATACAGTCCCGCACTTCCTGTTAGTTGAAAGTGACAAAAAGCAATGATTTGAACTTAGGTAAATCTTATGACCTTATTAACTTCGTATCTGAACAGTCTGGTCTTATGATATTTGCTGAATTAGTTAATCGACTATAAGTTTGAGTATCTTAAGTTAGGTTGTCTATGTAGCAGCAATTCAGACATTCGTTTCAAAATTTTGGTACTAATTGTTGTTCTGATTCAATATTATTATTCTCTGTCCAAAATGTTATCGTGACAGTATGAACTTTATGTGTTCTCTATTCAGTGTGTTGCTGAAGCTGCTGAAGACATCTGGGATCATTACGGATATGACTTAGGGACGGATTACTCAGGCATCTTCAAAGCTCTTTCCCATGTTAATTATAATGTGCGAGTGGCTGCTGCTGAGGCCTTGGCTGCTGCTTTAGATGAAAGTCCAGATACGATACAGGTTTATTTAGCTTCTATATTCTGTTTACTGGAAATGTATTGAAAGTTCTCACTGACAATTTTGGAATGATAAACAATGCTTTCAGGAATGTCTTTCAACTTTATTTTCTTTGTACATCCGTGATGTTGGTTCTGGTGAAGACACCATCGATTTTGGCTGGATAGGCAGACAAGGAATAGCATTGGCTTTACTTTCTGTGGCAGATGTTCTTAGAGCAAAGGACCTTCCTGTTGTTATGACATTCCTAATTTCAAGGGCACTGGTAATAATTTCTTTTTTCTGACTAAAAGGTGTTGTTAGTTATGTCTAAGTTTTAATATATCATACTAGATGATAAAACCTAAGATCTGCAAATTTGCTTTTCGTTAAAACCTAAAATCTGCATTTTTTCTTTTCATTCTCTCTCTCTCAAGATTGCTAGATGATATCACTAACAGGTGCATGGAAGTTTTTATTTACTTTGGCGCATGCTGATTTTGGCAATGAAGTTCTTCACGAGTTTGTCTTGCTATCATGATACTAAACGTGGCAACTCTCTTAGAATTGAAATATCCTTGCCGAAATATTTTTTTCTTGGCTTTTAAGGAGCTCCCTCCTTTTATTGAAGGCTTTAAAGCACAGATCACTCACAATTTGCTGTTTTATGAAATTTCGTGCTTCACTTAGTTTTGTAAACCGTCGAAATAAACTTTTTGGAAAGATATGAAATTTCATAAAAAAGTTATATCATTTGGGTTTGACTAATGTGGCTTTGGAATCGCAGGCGGATCCTAATGCAGATGTTAGAGGAAGAATGATAAATGCCGGTATAGTTATTATTGACAAACATGGAAGAGATAATGTCTCACTGCTATTCCCTATTTTCGAAAACTACTTGAACAAAAAGGTATGGCATTTTATTTTCCAACATCATCTATTTGGTTTACAGTTTACTGTCTAGAGGTTTTATACCTTTGGGATGGGGATAAACTATCAGTAGTTGAGTTTTTTGTGTTGACTCCTATTGCCCGTTTGTGGATGTTAAAAGCTAGTTATAGTCTCTTAATATATATCATATGTTAAAATATCGTAAAATGACCAACTGATTGTTGATTGGGCAGGCTTCAGATGAGGAGAAATATGATCTGGTCCGTGAAGGTGTAGTAATATTTACTGGAGCTTTGGCAAAGCATTTGGCCAAGGTAACTGATCTTCCCTCTTATAAACTTGGTCCACAGTAAAGAATGGTGACGTCTTACGATTCTAGTTCCTAATACCATGTCTATTTTGGAACAGGATGACCCTAAGGTTCACGCAGTTGTGGAGAAGTTGCTGGATGTACTCAACACTCCTTCTGAAGCTGTTCAGCGAGCTGTCGCTACCTGCCTTTCTCCACTTATGCAAGCAAAGCAGGTTAGTTAAGCATCTTCTAGAAAAGCTTCTGTATACCATTTAACTGGAACGAGCTCGAATGATTGCCACATTTCAAGAATGTAATTCTTGAACAATCTGCAGTTATTAAACTCCTGTTATTGCAGTAACAGGTGTTTCTTTTGTTTGTTGCCAGGCTACATAGACTCTCTATAACATACATGTGTCAAAAGGATATGATTTGGCTTGGTTACTTTGTCTAAATCCTACATAATACACCAGCTTGCTAAAATTTAGATGTGCCCGACCAATTAAAAAAGAAGAAGACACGTGCCTGTACCCATTCCATGTCCACGTCCACGTCCACGTCCATGTCCATATTCAAGTCCACATAAAATAGGTTTACTGTATGGAATGATATATCATATATTCTTGTGAATTGTGCTAGCTTTACATCTCTCCTCTAGAAGGGTCTTACTTTTTAGCAAAGCAAGTAAAAAGAACCATCGTGACAATATTTAGAACCATCTGTTTCTTCCTACTTTGCATGAATCTTGCAGTCAAGCCTTTCAATTTTATGGCGAGTAAAATCCAATATATTAAGCTATCTTGAATTTTGGTTCCTTTTTCCTTCAGGCTATCAGTGTTCTGAGGTGGTAACTGGTGACTTATTTGGTTAACTACAGACCTATTCTCATGTATTTACCATGCCAATCCTGATAGTTCCTTGAGATTTTCTGAAGGACTTCTTGTCTCACTTATTTTAAATTTGTTTGTAATTCAAAATTTCAAATTCCTGGAAGAGATTTTGTTCTTTTCAACCTTAGCATCTATTTAAAAGGATGAAAAGTAATAGTGGGGAGGAAAGTGGTATATGATCCCCTCTTTCTCTTCCAATCTAGTTCGGGAAGCATTCTCTCTACTTCTTGTTCTGTACTGCGTAAAGTCAGGGAAATATGAATTATTAGTTTGTGCCCTAGTTTTGTTTCTATAACTTTGACCTTGTTTTTCTTCCAGATCTTTTGTTTGTGATCTTACTTCCTTAGTCGTCTCTCTTTCTTTCTGCTGTCCAAACAAAACCTTTTGATAGTTTTTACCTTATTTGCAAGCTGAAACTGGACTCTCTTTTTTCCCATCTCTTCTCTTGCACCAGGAGGATGCACCATCTCTGGTTTCTAGGCTTTTGGATCAGCTAATGAAGAGTGACAAATACGGAGAACGCCGGGGTGCAGCATTTGGACTTGCAGGGGTGGTTAAGGGATTTGGAATAGCTTGCCTGAAGAAATATGGCATTGTAAAAGCCTTACATGAAGGTCTTGCTGACAGGTTAGTCTTCTGGCATGTTTTAATCGCTCTAAAAGCTGAGGTTGAATCATGGTTTTCAACTCATGAGACTTTCTGTCCTTTTCCAAGCATGCGATGAAGTGTCATGAATGACAACTCAGATGAGACATCATATAATGGAATTAGCGAGAAGAACTAATTCTTCTAATTACTTTTATCTTTGTGTGCTAGACATTGTTGATGCGAAATCTCAAGGTTACGATCGCTTGACATATACCATTTTGTATCAACAATGATTATGTCTTTGTGGTCCAAGGATGTGTGTTAAAATAGATAAACGTCTCCTTGGCGTAATTTGTGAATTAATTTTCCAAGTCGGTACCTGCCCGCAACCAAAAAAAAGGGGAAAAGTGACTTTGTTATCTTTCAGCTCGCCTCCTCTTTTCGTTTTAGGTTTAAATTTTGAGCTCGCCACTTATAGGACATTTTTATGAACTGTCTACATCTATTAGCTGTGTTCTTACCATAGATATATGTTTCTGTATGATCTGGGAGTTGTTCATGCAGTTACCCGATAATACATTAGTATTGAATGGAATTGGACGAATGGATAAACAGGACTCATACAGACGATCCCAACTAATTTCGGATTGACGTGTAGTTGATTGTTTTCTATTATAATACAGAAATTTTTGGATTATTTCTTGACTGGCAGTTTAGCTAGCAATAGTTGACATTGACATTGTTTCACCGATATCGCTTTGTTACGAGGTTGCTGATTTCATTAAATTTCAGTTACTGCACCTCTGCATATGAATTTCTCCTTCCAGGATCTGAATCGATTTTTATTTGCAGGAATTCAGCTAAGAGTCGTGAAGGTGCACTGCTTGCATTTGAATGCTTCTGTGAGAAGCTTGGGAAGTTGTTTGAACCGTATGTCTGCATGCCCATCAATTTATATTTCTTTTCTCCGTAACATGATGCAAGTGAAATGCTTATCCTCGTATGTAATTTGAACTTGGATATGGAATAATCAATTTTGATTCACTTGTCTCCCTGTTTTACCTTCAGGTATGTAATTCAAATGTTACCTTTCCTCTTGGTTTCATTCTCTGATCAAGTTGTCGCGGTGCGTGATGCTGCTGAATGTGCTGCTCGGGCAATGATGTCTCAGCTTAGTGCTCAAGGAGTGAAACTAATTCTTCCATCACTTTTAAAGGTTCTTAATTTAACTTTTCCCCTTTACCTCGGCTCACTGCAACTGACACTATCTGTAATATATTGGTTGAGCGATGTGATTAACTGGATGATGGAGTAATCTTGCAGAATGTAATTTATGCACACACTTGGAGTGCACTCTTATGAAGACATGCTCAAAATTCTTTTTCAATGTACATCTATTCCTACATGTTTTTGTAGTTTATTGAGACTCTTAGAAATAGGAAAAGTTATAGGTTTTGAGACTGCTCTTTGATGACGAGAAATTGTTGCACACTGCACTACGTTGGTTAACGTTGAGGACTGTTTAGCTGTGTAGGAATAGAGAAACTGTAGCTGTAATGCATGCTTGCTCTTTGATTTTTGAAGAACAAGTCTAACATTTCATGAATGCTTATATTGTGGGTTTGTACTACCTCTTAGCATCCGTATATTTCATCTGAATTGACAGATTGGATCCTCAGTTCCTTTGTTGATAAACCTACAATGTGTTTTGGATTCACAAAACTCATTTATTAGTTAGCCTTCATGACATGAGACCTATGTTTACTATTACTTTTCTGTGTCAGGGCCTTGAAGATAAAGCTTGGAGAACCAAGCAGAGTAGTGTACAACTTCTTGGTGCCATGGCGTACTGTGCTCCACAGCAATTGTCACAATGTCTCCCTAAGATTGTGCCCAAGTTAACTGAGGTTTGTTCTTCTGCATGCAAACTTAGTACTTACTGTCTCTGACTACAGGGCCATACTGGTCTCAGTTTCATACTGCTTTGGTAATACTGTACAGGTGCTTACTGACACTCATCCCAAGGTTCAATCAGCTGGACAGACAGCCCTTCAACAGGTTTTACAATCTCCCGATCAAGTTTCTCTTACTTCTAAGTTCTACTTCTTGCTATTTATTGTTTTGCTATGTCGTTTGTTGAATATAGGTTGGGAGTGTTATAAAGAACCCTGAGATATCTGCACTTGTCCCTACTCTTCTAATGGGTCTTACAGATCCCAATGAGTATACAAAATACTCCCTTGATATTCTCCTCCAGGTAAATGCGTTTTCTGATAACTCTGGTTTCCATGTACTTTTTTTGATAGGTAATCTGGTTTACATGTACTTCCTGATAAGCTAATTTCTTATTCCAATTCTTGCAGACAACCTTTGTGAATTCAATTGATGCTCCTTCTCTCGCTCTGCTAGTACCAATTGTACACCGTGGGCTTCGAGAAAGGAGTGCTGAAACCAAGAAGAAAGCAGCACAAATTGCTGGAAATATGTGTTCATTAGTGACAGAACCTAAGGACATGATACCATACATTGGACTACTGCTACCTGAAGTTAAAAAGGTACTTATGGAAATAATTGGAGTAACATGTTATGATGAGCCCAAAAGTTGACTCGATATTCTTTTCATGTGATTTCAGGTACTTGTGGATCCAATTCCTGAAGTTCGATCTGTTGCTGCAAGAGCCATTGGTTCTCTTATACGGGGGATGGGAGAAGAAAATTTCCCAGACCTTGTGCCTTGGTTGTTAGATACGTTGAAGTCTGATGGAAGCAATGTTGCACGTTCTGGGGCTGCACAAGGACTAAGTGAGGTATAGTTATCTCATTCGGTGTTACTTGGTTATGGTCTCTCTCTCTCTCTCTCTCTCTCGTTATAAGGAGTTGAAAACCTCCCTTTGCTGAGGATTTTCATTTCTAGAAGAAGCTGTCAGTGGGGGCCCCCAATCTTAAGCTTTTTCACTTTAAAATAAGTTTTGGATTTTAAATATTAAGTTAGCATTAACATGGTCTCTTACCTGTGCTTTTCGATCAAGAGGTAACTATAATAGATCTTTTTTGGACTTCAAAAAAAATTCTTCTTCCATGTTGGCAAGATTAAGGTTTTATGCTGTGTGCACACTTTGCTTGTCTTCTTGTTTTGGTTTAGTATGGTGGTTTTAACTCTAAAATAAGTTAGTGACATTGTTTGCATAAACTAGTTGAAATGGTTTTTGAGCATCTTTATCTTATTGGCTCTTCTTTCTCTTTCAAACTTGGTTGTCGTGAAGTGCAAGGACCAAGAAAAAATAATTGACAAGTATGGAAAAGCCTGTGCGTTTTGGGTGCAACATCAAGGAGTTTTGGGGGTAGTGGTAGGTGGGTGGGTCGGAGCCAGTAATACAGAATGGAGAGACTGTGCTTTTGAGCTGCTTAGGGTTCTCGTTTTCACATTCAACCTAAAAGTGTTTTTTCCTCTTTCCCAGGTATTGGCCGCATTAGGAATAGAGTACTTTGAGAATATACTTCCCGAGATCATAAGAAATTGTTCTCATCAAAAGGCATCAGTTCGTGATGGCCACTTGGCGCTCTTTAGGGTAAGCACTTGCCTTTTTTGAAGTTTGTGTTTAGAAAGACAGATAACTTTTTCTTCTGTAAATTTTCTCATATGAATTATTTGGCTGCTTGTAGTATCTGCCAAGATCTTTAGGCATCCAATTCCAGAACTATTTGCAGCAAGTTCTGCCAGCGATCTTAGATGGTAATTTCTCTCTCTCTCTCTCTCTCTCTCTCTCTCTCTCTCTCTCCCCTCCCTTTTCCATACACACAAACACATGCAGTCACACAGAGATAAACAAAAAATTAGCATTCAGTTGAAGTGTTAGTTTAGTGGGCGTCTTTTATGTTTACTTGCGTTGAGACATTCCTTGAATTAACATTACTTTCTACAATAGGTTTGGCCGATGAGAATGAATCTGTGCGTGAGGCAGCACTCAGCGCGGGCCATGTTCTGGTGGAGCATTACGCAACCACGTATGCGTTTGTCATCTTCCACATCTAGTTTTAAGCTGTCTCCTGAGTTTACTTTGGGGTCCCTTGCCATAACAATATAATTAATTTATTTGGATATACACAATGAAAGAGGCTATGATGAAGTGAAAAAATCATGCTGTTATAGTTAAAGTTTGAATGATAATTGATCTGCTGACTATTTGCTACTCTCTGCTCTTCCTTTGTTCTATAAATTTAGATCTTTGCCTCTGCTTCTTCCTGCTGTGGAAGAAGGTATTTTCAATGATAACTGGCGTATCAGGCAGAGTTCTGTAGAGTTGCTGGGTGACCTTTTGTTCAAGGTAAGCATTGCACTTTAGCATCATATTATATAAGAAGCAGGTTTGTTAATGTTATATTTTCTTCTAGGTTGCTGGGACATCTGGAAAAGCACATCTTGAGGGCGGTAGTGATGATGAGGGTGCCAGTACTGAGGCTCAAGGACGGGCTATTATTGAGGTACTTGGAAGGGAAAAGCGCAATGAAGTCCTTGCTGCATTGTATATGGTCCGAACCGATGTCAGCATAACCGTGCGGCAGGTAGTATTTGTTTCATATACTATACGATGCTTCAATTATGGTGGTCGACTTGTTTTGAGATGCTAATTATAGTAATTAATGAACTTTAACCACTTTGTATTTTCTTTTTTCAGGCTGCTTTGCATGTATGGAAGACCATTGTTGCAAATACCCCGAAAACATTGAAGGAGATAATGCCTGTACTGATGAGCACATTGATAAGTTCTCTAGCATCTTCATCCTCTGAAAGGAGACAGGTGTGCTGGTACTCTTGTTTATAGTGAACAAGAATGTAAAACATTTGTTCTGGAAATAAGAATTCTGTGGTCTAAATATTTGCAGGCTTCTGGACGAGCATTGGGTGAGCTTGTTAGGAAGCTTGGTGAAAGAGTCCTTCCTTCGATTATCCCAATATTATCACAGGGTCTAAAAGATCCTAATCCAAGTAGAAGACAAGTGAGTACTTTACATCCTCCACATGCTTCCAGGTGTTTTCTTTAAGCTCTCCGAGTGTTTTCAGTCATAGAGTGGTTAATAGATTTTCTCTTTTTATTTTTTATTTTAATAAAAGGCACCGCAGTGGTGGGGCTAGTCAGAGTCCTACCAGTTTACTGGTATCAAACAACAAATACACAGTTTATAAGTATCTTGCATATGTTTATTATCAGTATTTTAGTTATGTTAAATGCAGTATTTTATGACGATCTTAATTCATCTCTCCAATTTTGGAGTTGCAATTTCAATGCGAATTGAGGTGGGTTTATCTTAGTGAGACGACTTAGTTATAGCTAAATCGTATTTGGGGCAGTGATGATTTTGAGAGCTTCTGTAACTATCCGGATAACATCAAGAACAACGAACCCAGTGTAACTATACAGATAGTAACAACAAAATAATATGAGTGTGCTTCTGTGTGAGAAATGTTCTGTAAGTCTTGTTTATAAGAAAGAGAAGTGTTATCATTCTCCAGAAACATACTTCAACTCTGGCTTGAAAGACTTAAGTCTTCAAAATTCAATTATTCGCAAAATATGTTCGACAAGCCCCAATAAGGACTACCAGACAAGAAACCCCATCACTTCCGCAGAAGCAATCAGAAGTAGCAGATGGCCAACCAATAGATAGCAACCCAAAAGTGGTGTTAGAGAAAGATAACAAAATCTTATGTAATGGAAATCTCCTCCCATACATAAAGACCTATTGAACGTCTGCATAATTGGAAGATTTGAAGAGAACAATCAAGAAATCCTTTATTGCTCAGGGATACCAATAGATAGCAACCCAAAAGTGGTGTTAGAGAAAGATAACAGAATCTTATGTAATGGAAGTCTCCTCCCAAACATAAAAACCTTTTGAACGCATGCATATTTGGAAGATTTGAAGACAACAATCAAGAAATCCCTCATTGCTCAGGGATACGAAGATGGCTGCAGCAGAAATGGAGAGTTCCTAATAGAGTGAGTCTTTGAAATGAATGGGCTACATTTCCTATTCAAAGTACTCACAAGGCAAGAAGCTGAAAGAGTTATGGTGAAGATGGAAACATTGTCAAAATGGTGGTCGCCAGCAGCGGGGTGTATTCTGTCCAGCTTCTAGCCAGAATAAGTGTGGGTTAGACTTCTTAGACTACCTTTGCACCTCTAGTTCCAAAATATTCTGACAGTAGAAGGTGCTACAGTTTTGTGGAAAACCATACCAGCATGTAGTGTTGTTCACTGGAAATTGAAAAATCAAACCAAACTGAAAATTCGATCAAACAGAAAAATGACATTTTTTGGTTTTGATTTTTAATTTTAGAAACCGATAAAATTTGGTTTTGGTTTTAAACAATAAATAACCGGAAAAAATTGAAAGAAACCGACTATATAAATGCCTATTTAAAAATTATGTATATATGCACATATATAAATATTTTAAATTTTATCGTATGTACTAATTTTTCGCTCTCTTGGTTTGTAGTCTAGTTCATTGCCTTTACAGTAATCTAGTTCTTTACCTTTACATTTTTTATGAGGTAATAAGATTTCATTAATAAAGGGCATAAATACCCCTATACGAGAAGTATACCAAAACAATAGAGAAACCTCACAAAATAATATGGTTCTCTACGAAAGACACCCAAATCATCTATGCTTAAGGGAATCTCATGGGTGCACCGAAACATAATAAGAGAAAAAAAGGCTACTCCTCAAATGTACAAAATCCTCTATTCCATCAAAAACTCCCCTATTTCTCTCTCCAATAGTCCACACGAGTGCAAATGGAGCGACATCCCAAGCCCTATGTCTTCCTCTCCTACTTCTGAAAGTCCAGCACTCCAGCTGAACATTACTTGTTTAACCGTGCCTGGCATTACCCACTGTATATATATATATATATCTTTAAAATTTCACTTTAAAGATAACTTGTCTTTGAGCTGTTAAATTCAATTATCGTCAAGATATCTTGGTAAATGACATCACTTCAATTTTTTGCAAAAAAAAAATTTCACAGTAAGCAGTTATTTTAGGTTTCTTGGAAATGGCTAAATTCTTAGAGAATGCGTATGGTTTTCTGAAAGGGAGCCTTGGAGCAATGGTAAAGTTGTCCCCGTGTGACCTATGGGTCATAGGTTCGAGCCCTGGAAGCAGCCACTAATTAGGGTAAGCTAACTGCATTACACCCCCTACGGGTACCCTCAGATCCTGCGCGAATGCGGGATGCTTTGTGCACCGGGCTTCCCTTTAATGCGTATGGTTTTCTGGCTGAAGCTACATATGTAACTTTTTAAAATGAAGTAAGGTGTTTCATTAAAAAAGAAAGCATCGAGAAGATGCAATAGTACAAAAGTACAGAGAAAGCAAAACACAGTTGGCTCCTTAACAGTATATCAAGCTATGACTAGGGAGCTAACAAAGTCCAAAAAACGGTCAGTACTAATTACAAGAGCTAACTCTTGCCCAATTAAAAAGATTAAGCAAACATCTAGCTTTGAGGGAATGATTGGAGTTAAGATACCATCAAAACATTTTCGATTCCTTTTAGTCCACGAAACCCAAAAACCTGCTGCAGGGATCATTAACCAAATTTTCTGGATGGTTTATCAACTCTCTGTAGACTCCAACTAGTGTAAGCTTCTTTCACATTTTGTGGAATGACCCAGTGAAGTCCAAAAATAGAGTAAACCATGCTCCATAGCTCAGCGGCATTCCTTTCAGTCCACAAAACCCAATATAGTTGATCATTAACCAAATTTGAAGCTACATATATAACTTGATTACATATGTAATATCTTTTTTTCTTAAAGAGTAATTGGTTTAATAGTGTTATGCTGAAATATAGTCGCTGAATATGTGCTAGTCAGTGTATGTCGCATTTAAAAATCGATAAAAACCGAAGTGATGAATAATCGACTTAATTTGTTTGGTTTGGTTCCCAATATTTTAAAAACGGAGTTAATTGGTTTGGTTTCTTTTTAGAGCTAAACCAACTCAAAACAAGCCGTGAACACCCTTACCAGCATGCATCTGGTGGACTATGTGGAAGGAAAGGAATGCTAAACGTTTGGAAGACAAAGCTAATTCTATCCAATAGATTAAAGTTTAACTGTACACTGTTTCTTTTTGTAAAGAGGAACTTTTAAATGCAGTAAAATCAATACTTAGCCTCTTAGGATCCCTGCAAGATTGGAAAAGGATTCTTTCTTTGGTTTTTGCTCACTTGTATATTTCAGCACCTTCTTTAGTGATGCAGCTATAATCTCATTCCAATTTTATTGGTTGTTGCCGAAGACATATTTACTATTTCTGAAAAGAGTAGCTTAAGCATGTAAGTGAGACAGTTCACACAATGCAGGGTGGTATTAGAATAGGAAATTGTCCTGCATTTGAGGGTCATCACCACTTATCATAGAATACTTCCACGTGCTTGGCCCAAGAAAAAGAATTTGGCCTGCATGTGAGGGGGCATTGTGCAGAGCTAAAGTAAATAAATGTGTCTCATCTATAAAAAGAAACTTCATGTTTTCAGAAGAGGCAGTTCAGACTCTTAATTTTCCCAAATATGTTGCTTGACTTATTCCCCTATTTCTTTAGTGGCACAATATAGTTGTGACTTCATGGTGACTGGAGTGTATATCTTCTGTCTTTGGTAAGATGAATAATAGTCTTATTTATACTTTTCGTACAGAAGCTGTGAATCTCATCCTTTTTCCTTCATTTGACATGGGTTTTCCTTCGCACTTGCAATCAAAATTTACCAACAAGATGTAGTTTGTTTCCACTTATAATTTCTCGATCTTCTATACTTTTTCTATTTCAGGGTGTCTGCATTGGTCTAAGTGAAGTAATGGCCAGTGCTGGCAGGAGTCAATTGTTGAGTTTTATGGATGAGCTTATCCCCACAATTCGGACAGCACTTTGTGATAGGTGTGATATCTTTTGCTTATATTACTATGAAAATGGCAGTTTTTTGCATTTCCAGTCTGAGGTAATTCTTTGGTGTTCCTTATTCAACAGCATGCTCGAGGTTCGTGAATCAGCAGGCCTGGCATTTAGTACTCTTTACAAGGTAAATCCTACAGATCTTGCCAATATTTGAGAAATTTCATGTTTATCGAGAAACTTCTCATCATTAAACTTGCACTTGGTGGTTCGTAACGTAGAATGCTGGAATGCAAGCAATCGATGAGATTGTTCCAACACTTCTTCATGCTCTGGAGGATGAGGAGACCTCAGATACTGCTTTGGATGGCTTAAAACAAATTCTGAGGTAGTCTATTATTTGTCTAGATAAGTCATGTTTCTATGCATTATCTTATCCTTATGTCCTAAATTTTGTTGCCACGTATTTCAGTGTCAGGACCACAGCGGTGCTGCCACACATCCTCCCAAAGCTCGTTCATCTTCCACTTTCGTACGTATATATGCTTTCTGCTCCCAATGTCTTTTCTGTACCTTGTGGTTCTGCAGTACTCACCAAATATCTGCGTGCACCTACAGTGCCTTCAATGCGCATGCTTTGGGAGCTTTAGCGGAAGTTGCAGGACCTGGTCTTGATTCCCACCTTAGTACTATCCTTCCTGCTTTACTGAATGCAATGGGTTATACTGACACGGTATGCCTCCTCACAGACATGTGCATATGTTTATGTGGTTTTCACATTCATTTTTTAATTTTTCTATGGAATAAAATACAGGAAGTTCAAAATTTAGCGAAGAAGGCAGCAGAAACTGTTGTGTCAGTTATTGACGAAGAAGGCATGGACTCTTTGTTGTCAGAACTACTGAAAGGAGTTGGGGATAGTCAGGCATGATCTTTCTTTGTTTTCTTGTTATTTTGAAAACTCGTTTATTGCTATTCTTTTCTCTCATGCTACTGTATGCTTGTAATTCCAGGCTTCGATTAGAAGAAGTTCAGCGTATCTTATTGGATATCTGTTCAAAAATTGCGACATATATATTGGTGATGAAGCTCCAAACATGATATCCACCCTGATAATTTTGCTTAGTGATCCGGATTCTGATACAGTGGTGGTAATGTCAGGATCACTGCATTTCTTTTGTATGTTAATTCGTGTGGGTTATCTGACGACTTATTGACAGGTTGCATGGCAAGCTCTGTCTAGTGTTGTGAGTTCAGTTCCTAAAGAAGTTCTTCCAACATACATCAAGTTGGTTCGTGATGCTGTATCTACATCAAGAGATAAGGAACGTAGGAAGAAAAAGGTTGCCATTTTCTATTTCAGACAGCTGTAATTTTATGTTTTAAAAGCATGGGTGTCACAATGTTTTCTGTTGTTTCATGAGTCTATGTTGAGATTTTAACGTTCTTCTTAATGAACATGTAGGGAGGACCAGTTCTTATACCTGGATTTTGCCTTCCGAAAGCTCTTCAGCCATTGCTTCCTATTTTTCTCCAGGTATTCCAGCTTATTATTATTATTGTTGTTGTTGTTGTTATTATTTTTTTAAAGGTACTCTGGCTTATTTCTTTGTAAATTCACAGTAGATATCGTTTCTCTTTTTGATGGGTGTTTCTGGGGTGCTGGTGTTGTATATTTTTAGAGGAAAATTCTTCTGAGAGTACATCAGAGTATCAGTCTTCAAGTTTAACACACATTTATATTTTTTTTTGTATGCTGTGGCAGGAGGTACATGGGGATTTATCAAACTGCATTTCAGAGTTGATATACAAATATCCATTGTAATCCTAGGAAAGAGAAAATAGTACATAGTGAAAATAAAGGAAATTTGTAAAAAGGTGTTAACATGAGGATACCAAAGAAAGAAACAGAGAGAAAGACTGAATTGGAGAGTAACCTAAGCTTCTGTTCCTTCAATACTCTTTTTCTTAGTTCCTTCTTCACCAAAACAACGCTCCCTAGCTTTCCTCATTGTTTTTTATTGCTACGTTTCATCTTAATGATAAAATTGTAAAATTATCCTAGCCGACTGGCCCGAGGCATCAAAACCTTAGCCTAGGCACCAAACTTATTTCTTAATCGATGCGAGGCATCATCTTAATTCTGCTCTATTGCTTAATACTGGTAATTACAGATTGTATTAACCTCCTAACAGTCCTATGTGGTATTTTATTTATTGCACTGCTCCTTGAATTTTCTGTTAACCAGTGTGATTTTCCTTTTGACCGGCAGGGTCTCATTAGTGGATCGGCAGAATTAAGGGAGCAAGCAGCTTTGGGTCTTGGGGAGTTAATCGAAGTGACAAGTGAGAAAACACTAAAGGAGTTTGTGATTCCTATCACAGGGTATGTAGCATGTATATTAATACAACGTTTTTACCAGCATGAAGAAGATTCATATAGGCAGATATCAAGAGGATTATGTTTTTTACTTTCTAGATTTTGTATTTTCATTTTCTCTGAAGTCAATCAGTGTATACTGAAATTGTCGTACTATGCTTTCAATTGCAGGCCCTTGATTCGTATTATAGGTGACAGATTTCCTTGGCAAGTAAAGAGCGCAATTCTATCAACTCTGAGCATCATAATACGAAGGGGAGGAATAGCCCTAAAGCCTTTTCTTCCCCAGCTTCAAACAACATTTGTCAAGTGTCTACAGGATAACACGAGGTTGGTTCTATAGTGGTATACCCTTTTTGGCTGTTAGAAGGGGAAATGATGTGTTGTGAAACTGATGCCCTTCTGATCTGTTTTCTCTGACTGCTTTATGACATCTATTGCTTCTTGAAGCGATAACTTCAGTTCTTTGTGATCTTTATTCCTTAAACTTATACAAGTTCTATTATAGGACAATACGATCTAGTGCAGCTCTTGCGCTTGGGAAGCTTAGTGCTCTCAGCACCAGGGTTGATCCTTTAGTTGGTGATCTGTTATCTGGTGTGCAGGTGATAGTTGTACTTTATTCTACTTCTCTATTGTCGCAATTCGTCTCTTTTTAAGAAGCAGAGTTATTCTATTGAGTTATGGTTCAACAGACATCAGATGTTGGAATTCGTGAGGCTACTCTGACTGCTTTGAAAGGTGTGATTAAGCATGCTGGTGGAAGTGTCAGCATTGCTTCTAGAACACGGGTGTACACCCTCCTGAAGGATTTAATACACAACGATGATGATCAGATAAGAAGTTCTGCTGCAAGCATATTTGGAATTATTTCGCAGGTTAGGGTCGTTCTACCCAGGAAACATTTCTTTTCCTTTATATCAAGATTTTGTGTCCTGCATTTAGCATGTTTTTAATCATCACCGAGGTGCTGGTAAAGGTTATTTGGTGATTTATTTGATGTGGGGTTTTGTTCAGAATAAACAGGGTGTATATCATAGCAGATTGCCTCCTTTTTTGCTCCAAAGCAGGCTGCTTCATTTTGAATTGGCCTCTTGCATATTCTTATGTTCCTCTAGGGGATAATGCTCAATCTATTGCTTTTCTACCCTTTAATTCAGATGTTTTAGTAGAGGAACTCTTGTCTAATTTGTTGGGGTGCATCATCCTCTCAAGTCTATTATTTTCTTTATCTCTGAATTCTTTTTCATTGGTTATACAAGATTGGACAAGATTAGAAATGACCACGTCAAGCAAAGATTGCAAGTAGTTCAAATTGAGGATAAAATGAGAAAAAATATTGAGAGATTTCCCCCCAGATAAAGTTGTGTTTGTATATCGGACTTGATCTGAATCAATGGGTTTCTTTCATAACATCACCTTAGCTGAGGTAAGTTTTAGTGGATCTGTCTGTCTTCTTTTTTTCAGACCTTTTATTAGTACTCCCTCCTTCTCACTTTATGTGACATATTTTCCTTATTAGTCCGATTCAAAAAGATGGACACGTTTCTATATTTGGAAATAATTTGACTTTAAACTTTCCCTCTTACCCATTTTGCCCTTAATGAGAAGCTTTTATAGCTACCTAAGTTGCGTGGACTCTTCAGGAGCGGGATACGTCCCGGATACGGTCAACTGACCGGAGTCCATCGACAAATTTGGGAGAAAAATTGAGATTTTGATTTCTTAAAATAAAAAATAAAACAGATTTAGGAGAATGAAAGAATAATGTCCATCTTGGAGAATGAAAGATTGAATTCTACAATATTCATGTAAGTTTTTCACAGAATATCTCTCAAAATTTACAATATTTTTATAGCTCTATTTTTTATTAGCTGAATCCCCGCATCCGTACCCCCAATCTTAAATTTAGATTTTGCCGAATCCGATACTCGGATCCGTCCCCGTATCGGATACCCGCACCCGAGTCCGAGCAACTTAGATTGCCACCCAAATTGAAGGCTCCACAAAAGCTTTTATCCTTGAGCTTTTAAGGTGACAAGTTTCAAAACTCTTCCTTTTTCTCTTAAACTCCGCGCCGAATCAAACTATGTCACATAAATTGAAATGGCGGGAGTAAAATTTATTTTACTCTTATCAGAATTACAAAATAATGACAAATGAGGCAAAAAGTGATTCTGGATTGCTGCGGGAAAACATAAAGCACCAATACTGTGGATGATAATGTTTCATGGCTTTCTTGAAAGAGAATCTGGATTTACAGCTTTATATACGACAAACTGATTGCGAAAATCATTAACCAAATTTTTTTATGTAAGGCTTGATTTTCTTATTAGATTGATTTTGAGGCAGTCTCATGGACCTAAAACTGTGAGATTTATTGTGATTTATCCTGCATTTTATTATTCTACAGTACCTAGAAGACGGACAAGTTGTTGAAGTACTTGATGAGCTATCAAAATCAGCTTCATCATCTAACTGGTGCTCAAGGCATGGATCAGTACTTACCATTTGTTCAATGCTTAAGCGCAATCCTGACATAATTTGTGCTTCTTCATCATTCACATTGATTGTGAACTGCCTCAAAAGCACCTTAAATGATGAAAAGGTATGTCTGATATAAAAGTTATTTCACTTTATAATGTAATTTGTTTTGGACAAAACTGCATTCTGATTGTTGTAGAAACTTAAAAATGTTGTTTCATATATATTCTTTATCTAATTGTGGAAACAAAACGAATTCCACTTTTCATTGCATTTTCTCCATAGTTTATATTGCCTTTTCTGAAGGGACGGTGTTTGAACTGGAAATCTATGAACCTGTGCTTTTTTCTATTAAGTAAATCAATAAATCAGTGTTATACACCAACAGAAACTTTTAGAGGTCTTTTTATTTTTATTTTTTCATCTGAAGTATCTCTTTCCCATTGAGATACTTCTCTACTCTTCCATTTTCTGTACGGAAAACATCCACGAGAGGATTCAGATTTTCATGTTCTTATTTTCTTTTGGTAATTAAAATTTTATTTACCAGGGGAAAATGTAGGTACAGACAAAACAGAAAAACCATAAGTTGGACAGGACCCCGACTTATAACAGCAAGAAACAAAAAGAAAAAACTAATCACCTAATCTCCCAGTTCTCCCCTCTCAACTGTGCTAAGATTTCTAAGGATAGAAATGTAAAGTTCTAAGCTGACCAGCAATTCTAGTGTAAACTGCAGATGAAAGCAATAAAACTGGAAAAGCTTGGTCGGTTTAGTTTTTCAGAAAGAGCGAAAGTTAATTTATTTGGAAATCTGATGGTTTTCTTTGTGGTTGCTTCTTTATTTGTTAGTTTCCTGTTCGTGAAACATCAACGAGAGCGTTAGGATTGCTTCTACGTCAACAAATCCTGAGTGATCCGTCAAATTCTACTGCACATGTGGAAACTCTGGGATCCATAGTGTTGGCCATGCAGGATGATTCAAGTGAAGTCAGAAGACAGGCTTTATCTGCATTGAAGGCAGTTTCGAAAGTTCGTGCTTCTGAAATAACTGACATACTTCATTCATATATTCTTAATAGGCTCAACCTTATTTTTTTTGAAGTAAACATTGAGGTTTCCGCCTTACAGGCTAATCCTGATGCCATTGCCATCCATGTTTCAAAATTTGGCCCTGTTCTGGCTGACTGCTTGAAGGATGGAAATACACCTGTGAGGCTCGCTGCAGAGAGATGTGCACTACATGCCTTTCAGTTGGCAAAGGGTATTACCTCTGTATTTTCTGTTCTGTTGCAGCTCTAATTGAGATGACTGTAGTCCTTTTCTGATTCTAATACGAATCTCTCTTCAATCCTGTCCTTGGTCATATATTTTGCTGGAATGCTTGTTAAGCTGCTTTCGGTACTTGCTAATCCTTTTTACATAGATTTTAAGTAATGTATACCGCCAATGTACAAAATTTTTACGCTAATAGGTCACCTTTACGTGTTGTAGCAAATCCTATATTTTAAGGAGGCTTACCTGTAGTATGTAGATATTCTTTGGGTGACTTGATAGTGTAAAAAATCTTTACACTGACAATGTACAAAACTTTAATTCTTTTACATATGTGTTTGGCATTTTCGTTGTAACGCTTAGAAAGCTGCTGCTTCAAGTGCTTGCTAATCCTTTTCAATTTGATAGTTCTCTGGAGCTTGGCATGGTAAGCGTCTCAACATTCCTTTCTTGGTGTTTGCAGGTACAGAAAATGTTCAAGCTGCGCAGAAGTTTATGACAGGCTTGGATGCTAGACGAATAGCAAAGCTCCCTGAACACAGGTGAAGTGTTTTTAATTACTCCAGATCTGTAGCCTACTGTTTGCAGATTGTTGCTTTGGATATGCTATTCTGAATTTTTCTGTTGCATTATGGTTTAATGTCTTACCATTGTAAGTACAACATCTCTGTATTATTGAGATTCATTGTGATTTATTCTGCATAAATCTCAATAATGCAGCTATTAACCATTATTTATCCATTTTATAAAGTGTTGTGCTATGCTGGCCTCTCTTTGTCTTTTCAAATTCCACAGTTCAGAAAAGAGGATTTGTTTAAATAATCCTCCAAGAATGTCACTCTGGTCATCTAAAGTAATGTTTCTTAAATATTATTCTGCATCTTCGAAGATTGAATCTAGAGAATCTTTATATGATAAAGATTAAATCAAGCTCGTATTTGACTAACAAATAACAACAGTAAGTTTGAAACCCTTTTTCTTTTTGTGAGAAATTTCCAATGCATATACTAACATGTTTTTATTTGCATGCAAAAGGTGAGTTAGTCTGTTCATTTTATGTTATTGAAACAGCTCGTTAGTCTGACAATAAAAACATTGAGGAAGCTGAATGATTTTTTGTTCTTTTAATCCCCTCTCCTCGTGAGGGCTCTTTTTCTTCTATTCTGATGATGTCTAGGAGAGAAAAAATGGTAAGCTGTAAATAAAACGCTTTAAATAATTTAGGCGAAATACATAAGCAGGCACCTAAACTTGGCACCGTTTTTCGCTTAGATACCTAAAGTTAGGCCTGTTCCTATTAGACACTCGTATTACTTTTGAAGTGTGTCTATTTAACAAATACAGCTAACATGTCATATTGTGTGAACAATACTTCTCTTGAGCGCGTGAAGAGCCAAATAAAATTTTAGTTTTAACTCCAATTCATCAAAAATCCACCACGGCCACTCCTTAAAATCTCCAATTCCATTCTTTACAGAATATCCAGGGGAACAATTGCAAAGAATCACTTTTTGAAAATTTCCTTAGCTTGCTCTCAAATTTTCTTGGTCATAGCGCTGTCAAAGCTCTCATTGTCATTGCCAGAATTGAATCGCCGGCAAGATTTTCCCATCAAACTCGGTGGTTATCTGATTTGATTTTTGAAGGAGCGTGTAATTTTTAAGATGTTTCTGAAATGAGGAAATAAGAATGGAAGGAGAGAGATTGTCGGAGGTTGTAGTACAAGATCGTCGGAGAATAAACTTTCAGCTAAGATCGAGGTTTTCCGGCGGTTGCTGTTGGTCGGAATTTTTTTTTGCTCTCGCTCACTGTTGCTATGGTTCTTCTCTGGTTGTAAAAACGTTTTATAGCGGGTTTTTAAATTTGTCTATTGAAATCAATATGAGAGATGAAGGAAGTGCTAAGGTTATAACTGATTGAAGATTTTTGTTTCTGGTGGGTATGTGAAATAATGGTGGTGTTGGTGATTCTCTATGGGGGTTTTGGTGGTCTGACAACAATGGTGAAGGAAGAAGAATTGGGATGCAACTGGGTTTTGTTCCCCGAGGGGGAGATGGGAGGCGGGAGGGGGATTTTTAGTGAAAATATTTTTTTCCTCAAAACAAAATTTTAATAGTGATTTAGGGTCAAAATAACACGTCTTCATTTCATTCATTGATTTGCCATGTCATCCGCGAGTGGATTACACTCACTTTGTTTTTCCATGTGATGGTCAATTAGGTGTTCAATAGACACATATTTAATATACTCGAAGTGTCTAATAGGAACAAGCCCAACTCTAAGTGAAAAGCGGTGCCAAGTTTAGGTGCCTGCTTATGTATTTGGCCAAGAATTTATCAAAGATTTTTAGCTCATCAGGACAACCTGAGAGCATTTGGTATAGTTTTAGATTTTGGAAAATCTTTCTGCTGAAGTCCTATGCAAGAATTGCTTGCCTGTCAATGTTCTTAGAATTTTATTTATGCTTCTAGGATACCCTGTTTTTGCAAGTTCTTCTAGGTTACATTTAAACATCTAAAATGATTTCTCAGAAGCTCTCACAATCACTCCATCGGTATATTATTTACTTATGTTTCATTTAGTGTTTCCTGGACTGTAAGGAAATAATATTTGACATAGCTCGCATCTTGTGGTACAAGAGACACTGATTAGACTTTCCTTGGTTTAAGATAATGTATTTTCCTGTGGATCTCTCCTGGATTTGATGTCCGCTCTCCTCTGGATTGCAATTAGTGTTAACTATTTGGGGCGGTATAAGGTTCCTATCTCAACCCTCACAGACCAATCTATAGATTTTCCTTTGCTTCTAATCCAGAGTGAGAATTTTTTTTTTTTTTTTATATTCAAGAAATCATCCAACTGCGAATCGTTCAAAACTCGCTGGTAATGCCCTGCTCCTGTACCCTTTCCCACTTAAATACTAGGCTTTTAGTCCAAAACAAGATTTGAACTCGTGATGTACTAGGCCCACACATAACGTTTTTTTGGCTCTTTCCGCAGAACCAAACCCGGGGGCATTTTGTCGTTCTTGTCTCAGCTTATTTATTCTGTGCGCACCTTTTGGCATTTATTTTACTTCTTGTAGTTGGTTAGCTGCGCCATTAACTGGCTCGTGATATTCTGGCTGTTTTCCTGTTGATGCAGCGATGACAGTGGAGATAGCGACAATGACACCTCAAGTGGCTGACAAGCTTATGACTGTACAGCACTTTTTTGCCTTCAAATTACTTTAACCTTAAGGGGTCAATGAGGCAAAGAAGTTAGAAGCGGAAATTTTGCTTGAGATTTGATATTTACAGTAACCATCACATACATATAGAGATGCGTAAGCAAATAAGGATGAGTTTCATATTTGCCAAATTTTGACACCGAATGGATTGTTGCTTTTCCTGTTACCTTTTGTAGTTGTGTATTATTGAAATTGAATTGCCCTTGAAGAAGGAAGGGAGCTCGCATTCATGTATAAATTTTGTAAATTTTCTACAGATATAGTAAATCACCGTCTTCATTTCCACCGAGATGCTATCCATTTTTCCTTTCAGTGGCGCAACTTTTGTGCTACGAATTTATCCACTTTGATGACTAGTATAGACTATAGACTAGAGAAGCAAGACTAATAGGGGAAGTATATTAAGGAAGGTGGACAGGGTTCCTTTCATTGAGATTCAATTCTGGTATAAACTTTATTGTTACCTCTAATTTCTGGAGAGGACATGTCATTACAGTGCAGATGTCACTTTCAGAAAATACTGTTTTCTGCTTGTTATTCACGTATGAAGAAATATAAGACTTTCGTTCAAGAATGGTAGGAGATAGACTTCCTCAAATGAATTCATTCCTCAGCATTTATCTTTCATCCGTGAGTTAGCACTTTACATTCGCTTGAAAGTTTTAAATATATGAAATTACATCTATGTGCTGGTGTACATAATCTTTGTTAAATGGTTTTCTGTTTTCGTTGCCAAGTTGGTTTTTTAGGTACGCAGCTTTTGCATTTTTCGCAGTGAGAGGTGCCAAACCACTATGAGCTCATTTTCGTCAACATTATATCAAGAATCATAACTATAGATGCTGCGGTTTAACTTATGTATATTAGTAATTTGTCCAGTTTAACGTATTCCAGCTTCCCTTTTTTAATTTATTTATAATCAGTTAATCGGTTTCAATTTGGTGAACTTATTTTTTTTAATCCACTTGAAAAGGAATGACCTTATTCTAAATTTGTAAACATCTTAACTTAAACTTCCCATTTTAACTTTGATGAAATGTTTTTGTAGTCTCACAAAGAGATTTAAAACTATAAATTTCGAAAGTCATGTTTTTTCAAAATTCAAACCCAATTAAATATTGAAATAATGGGAATAACAGTGTCATTGGTTCTGTTTCCCGTTTTACTCAACTGGGGGTGGTTCAAGCTAATGATGCTGTCCAGCAGCATTTTCTACTTGCTGTCGTGCTTTCAATTTGAAAATAAAGGTCACGGAAGTATATCGTTAATCGTAATGAGCGAAACATGTTCATTTTTTTGTTTGTATTACCCTTGCTCTTAGTCTTAGATAAAGCAGTGTTCAAGAGTAGTTGTTCCTAATGACTAAGAACTGATTTAATTGCAAGATTAAATTTGGATTTGGAGTTATTTTATGTGTTCTAGTTTAATTAAGCACACAGTTTAAATATAAAGAAGATATTTGAATCTTGTAGTCTTAAAATAAAAATGTATATAACATATCAAAATAATCTTTCAATATTGTAATCTTAAAACACTGATGACCACTTTGGCAATGAATTTGTAGCTCGATGACATCCCTTATTAGAAACATGGGTGACACTAATCAATGTATATGGTGATCATGCAAACACAAACACACTGCGCCTTTTTAGTTTTTACTCAAGTGGTATTTGGTTTCATGTCTAGTCCGTTGAATGGATGGAGTGAAGATGGCCTTTTCAAATATTTGGTGAATATTAATAAAAAGCAGTTTTGATTGGTAGAGAAATACTTCAGGCAAACTTAAAATTGGTGTTTTTGAAATTGCTTCAGGATACTGATGTTGAGAAATTATCGAAAACATTACTTGCCCACTAGACAGTAAAAGGTAGTAAGTGTTGCCATTCAAATACACGAGCTTCTACTCATTAGGCTTCCTATCAATGCAAATTAGATATCACGACCTAATACGTGATCGTAGGCTATGCTTTCAAATCTCAAAAGTATAAAATATTACAGTCACCTTTACATATCTAATACGTGATCTCCCCATAAAATATTAAGCATTTTGAATATGCGTATGCAAGTATCATGCTTTTATAAAAAACAAGCACTCAATAACTTAAAAGTCTCACTTACCTCGAAAGCGGTAAGTTTCTCAAACGGGTAAATCTAGTATCTCCTCTCAAACAACTTCCAATGGTCTCAATTTATAACAAACTAGAAAATTTATCAGCACTTCCCGCAGTCATAAATCACCTTATTGAACTTACAAAAGATCTTTCCCAACGCATAAACAAAGAAATAAATTCTTGTAAAACCTCAAATATTGAGAATACTCCACACATAAATTAAATGAAAGGACCATAACACCTATAATGTGGAAGGAAATTGGGATAAGATGGAAACATATTTATCTAATAGAAAATTTCCATCTAAAAAGTGAAATATCCAGTTGTGTGAATATATGTATACTACTTATTTAAGATGTAAATATAAAGTACACAGGATCTGACAAAGATAAATATGAATTGCCTTCTCAAATGTAAATGCCTTTTCAATGTAGATTTATCTTTTATAATAATCAAGCATCAATTTATTCTATTTTTCTCTATTAAAACTATAAAACCTTCAACTTCACGATGTGAAGAATATCGTATTCGCGTTCTCAAGAACTTCATCGAGAAGTTCTCCTGAAATCAGTTCCAATTCAAATTAATGATGAATATACATAAGCAGGATCCAAATTTGTATTTGAGTGTCATTTGACTCCTTTTTTAGAATATTTACATATCAATTTCACCTTAATTTGCACGTGAGTATATTAAAGCTTAAACTTTTTCAAGCATTAAATCTCCCTATCAAAACAAAGATAATATTATTCAAGAAAAAAGATAACTATTGAGAGAGAAAAATACATGTACTTCATGCACCGCTTACACATATGAATATTTTGCTAATCGATTTTAATTCTTGGGAGTAGAATTACACACCGACAAAAATTCACCGCCATATTCCAATCAATTTGGGTAGTAGAAGAATTAGAGTGCAAGACGTTCATGAACCTAGTAGTAGAAGAAAAATGAGGAAAAGAAAATAAATTACAACACAACAATATGGACGAATGCATAATTAATTAGGCTGGACACGTTCACATCCCACGTAGTTGAAGGAAACAGAAGAGAAATTTTAGGAGAAGTAACAAATAAGGATTGATTTAAAACGGTTGTTTTTGGGAGATTTGTGAAACAACTGTTTCTTTATCTATTAAAGACATGCTGTTAAAGCTTTAATTGTTTGGATGAATTGTTTGAACCGGGGCTTTAGCTGTAATTAAACCTTAATTTTTTAAATTTAATAATTAAGTATTGTATTAAAATGAAAGAAAAAATTGCCAAATCAGCACTCTTTGACCCTCATATATATATATATATATATAACAACGTATTCAGTTAGGCTAGTAAAATTTTTTCATATTTCTTTTTAAAAAAATTCAAAATTAACGGTCAAAGTCAACCCTCTATCAACTTGGTCAGGCCGCGAAACAAATTATAGAATCTAATTATCCATTAGCTCATGAACCAAAATCTATAATAAGATTCTTGATTAGAGTTCATTTATTCATTTAAATCTTCAAATTACTCAATTAGGAAACTAAATTTAAAATTCTCAATTCCCATTCAAATCTTATGTTTCTATGATTTAAATTCGGCCAAATTTAGTATAATTATCATGGGGTGTTAAATAATTACTTTCCTTAAGGTTTAAGGATGAAATCAATTCATCATTATCCCACGAGTTTTTTCCCCACAGATTTTCCAAAATTGCGCATTTCATAAAAAATGATCTATTTATATGTCACGACCCGGCGGATCGTTTTGAGTATTTTAGCCCCGTTCTCTTATTTATTGCCTCATCTATGTTATATTGTGGTTATAGGACTTGCCAGGGTGGTTGGTTTGGGTTTCGGGTGAGTTTCGGAGTGGTTAGGACACTTAGTCCCAAAGTTGGAAGCTTAAGTTGAAGAGTTGACCGGAGTTTGACTTTGCGTAGACGAATACGAAATGAAATTTTGATGGTACCGATAGTTTCGTATGGTGATTTTGGACTTAGGCGTATGTCCGGATATTGATTTTGAGGTCTGTAGATCGTTTTGGCTTGAATTGGCGAAAGTTGGAAAGTTGAAGGTTTGGAAGGTTGAGAGATTTGATCGAGAATTGACTTTATTGATATCAGGGTCGGATTCCGATTTCGGGAGTTAGAATAGGTCCGTTGTATCATTTATGATTTGTGCGCAAAAGTTGAGGTCAATCGGAGTTGGTTTGGTATGAATTGGCGCTAGTTTTGGAAGTTGAATGTTCATGGATTCAATAGGTTTGAATTGGATTACGATTCGTAGATTTGATGTTGTTGGATGTGATTTTAGGCCTCGAGTTGGTCTGTTATGTGATTTGGGACTTGATGGTATGTTCGGACGCGCAGAAGTGGCTTGGTTCCGCAGAAGCTCAAGCGTAGATGCACTTAAAGATCCGCAGAAGCGATTTTTCTTGGCTTAATGAAAAGCCACACCTGTGATAGATTTTTAGCTGGTGTGGAGCCGCAGAAGCGGTTGTTGGTACGCAGATGCAGAATAGTTGGGCAGAAAAGGGGCTGGATAGAGGGTTATAGTGATTTTTCATCTTTGAGTTGGTGAGCTCGGTTTTGGACGATTTTGGAAGGGATTTTCAAGGAGTTGATCGAGGTAAGTGTCTTTTGACTCGGATTTAATTATTATATATGAATCCATCATTATTTTTATCATCTAATTAGTGTTTTGAGTTGGAAAAATTGAGAAATTTTGTGAAAACTTCCTAACCTATAAATTGAGGATTTGAAGGTCGATTTAAGGTCGGAATTGGATAATTTTAGTATAATTGGACTCGTTATTGAATGGGTGTTTGAATTTTGTAAGTTTGTTCGGGTTCCGAGATGCGAGCCCGAGGTTGACTTTTTGATTTTTTTTTTAAAGATTGTAACTTTATTATCCGTTATAGTTTCCTATGGTTTGTATTTATGGTATTAAGTTATTTTGGCTAGATTCGAGCCATCCGAGTTTGATATTGATAAGTGGGGATTTTGACTACTTATTAGGGCCTTTTAACTTTCGTTTTAGTCCAAAAGCATTTAATTGTATTCCCAAAAATTGATGAAATATGCTTAATTGCAGGAGTATTGGAAAATGAGACACTAAGATGAAATCCAACTCAAGAAGGAGTGATCTAACTCAAGGACAAAAACAAGCACAAAAGCTCAAAGTGCGGACTGCAGATTTCCATCTGCGGCCGCAGATTGTAAAGACAAGCTTATCAGAGACAAGTGCAAAGTGCGGTCCGCACATGAAATGTGCGGCCACAGAAGCTAAGCAAGAGCAAAAGTTTAGAGAGTTTTCATATCGAGTACGAAGGAAGTGTGGACTGCACAATTATTGTGCGGCCGCAGAAGTCAGTTATGCGACCGCACTAAAAAATGTGCGGTCCGCAGAAGAGCCCTACGCGGAAGCACCCAGAAATGTGCGTACTCCAGAAAATGAGAGATGCGGTCGTGGTTCCGCAAAGATTCAATCCTGTGAAGCTGAAGCAAAATGCGGACCGCAGAACCTCTGAAAGGGCATTTTTGTCGAAAATTCCAGCTTTGTATAAATAGAATAGTTTCACGAAATTAGGTCAAGTTTTGAATATTATAAGTGCTCTAGCCGTTTCTTCTTGCTTCTTTAGGCAACTTTAGCTTATTTTGGTAATTTAACATTGGATTTCTATATTTTAATCTTTCCATATGAGTTTTATTATCTTTTCTTCGTTGCTTTCTTCTATACCCACTATGAGTAGCTAGATTTTTTACTAGGATTTGTCACCCAACCCTAGTGTTAAACCTTATGTGTGATTAATTTTATGCTTGTTTATAAATGGGTTTTTGTTATTTAGCTAGGTTTATGCTTCAATTGTGAAATTAATGGTTGCGACTATTGATTTATGCCTATTTGACTTAGTCTCTTCTTGAGAAAGAGAGACCTAGTCTAGGTTAACCTAACTAACAAGGAATTGGATTTGATTGATTGATTAACCCAATTAAAGGGTTCAACCTAGAGATAGTAACAACTTGACTTGAGCTCTTATCAACCATTTTGGTAGATACCCATTTGATCTTGAGAAAGCTAAATTGGGAAAAATCACTCTCTGACCGAGAGATATTGAGTGGGAAATATAGTGTTGTGAGCTATAATACACCTTAGTCAATAAAACAACATAAAAGTCTCTATCCCATTAGACAAACACCTAGGTCATGGTCACAACCCTAGGCCTTTTTTAATCTTTGAAAAACATTCAAAAACAATCGTCTCTAGTTTTATACCTTTAGAATTTCAATCCTTAGCATAATTTTAGAAGTATAAAACAAAACCCTATTTGTGGAAGTGCAATCTAGATACTTCGCGTACTCACTCCGAATATATACTACTAATTCCCATCTTAGCTCCCTGTGGATTCGATCCCGACACCTTGTTGTGTTTTATTATTACAAACGACTGTATCATACCTCGTTAGAGGCGTGATTTTGGACGTGATCAATTTTTGGCGCTGTTGCCGGGGAACTATAAATGAATTTAGCTATATATTTGATTTTGTGTGTGAATTTTCTTCTTTTCCTTCCGTGTTTCTAATATTTTTTGTGAATCAATTATAGGTGCAACAATCTCCTTCAACAATGATCAACTCGGAAACATGCCTTTGGGGGATGTGGATGTTGAGGACGACCAAGTTGAAGAGGTTTCTCTTGAACCTTAAGCAAATAGACGAGGCCGACCGCCTCAAGACAATGTTCCAGTTCCACCTCCACCTCCACCAAGAGGGACTCCACACCGGGTGTTGAAGAATGAAGGATATGCAAGTGCCATAATCCCGCCCCGCATTAGGGCAGGCAACTTTCAAATCACGAATGTAATGCTCACATTGCTAGAGCAACAAGGATTCTTCACCCGGGCTCCGAATAAAAATGCATACAAGCACTTAAAAGGGTTTGTGGACACTTGTTGGGGGAGCAAACAGACAAACGTCTCCGAGGATGCTTTAAGGTTGAGGCTATTTCCTTTCTCTCTACGAGGGAAAACCTTGGATTGGCTAGAAAGATTGCCAAACCATTCCATCCATACATGAGATGAATTGGTGGAGAAATTTATTTCCAAGTTCTTTTCTCTCAGGCATAGGGCTACTCTTAGAGACGAGCTTCTAGCATTCAAACAAAATCCCAATGAGACGTTGCATGAAATATGGAAGAGGTACCGAACAATGGTCAAAGAGTGCCCCAACAATGACATGACGGAGACTATGATTCAACAAACTTTCTGTCGGGGGATCAATACTACCAATCAATCCGTGGTCAACCAACTTGTCGGTGGAAATTTCATGAAAACTCCGTATGCGGAAGCTTGTGAGATTTTAGATGAGATAGCGGATACTTTATCGGCATGGAAAAGTAGAGAAAATGTTCCTCAAGGTGATCCAAGCGTGATTGACCTACATAAAGAATTTCATGATCATGGGCAAGCCATTGCCGAATTGACCACCAGAATGAATCAATTATCCAAGGCTCGACATCAACAAATGCAAAATACTAAGCAAGTAAATGCAATGGAGGGAGTTTGTATGATGGTGAACAAGAGAAGGCAAAAGTTTCCATAAGTGCAAAACCGTGTGGAGAATTATGTGCAAGAAGATAGTGGGTTTGATCAAGATGAATCTTACAATGAACAAGAGGAGGAAGTACAATATGTGAACAACTTTCAAGGGCAAAGAAACAACTCTCAAGGCCCAAATCAACAATAATAGCGACCTCAAGGTAATCAAGGGAATTGGAATTCTAACAACCAAGGTGGTAACAATCAAGGGAATTGGAATAGTAACAACAATCAAGGAAATTGGAGTGGCAACAACCAAGGATATTGGGGAGGCAAAAACTAATAGGGATGGAATAATAACCAAGGCAATCGGGATCGGGATTTCAAAGGCCCCCGATGTATCAACAACCGAGAAACCCGCCTCCTTATCCTTCCCATGGTCCAAGTTGTTCCAACAATGAGATGTGACGAATTGAGAATATGTTCAAACAAATTATGGAGAAGAATGCTGACTCCAATGCCCAAGTAGCCTCACACAACACATCAATTCACAACTTTGAAGTTCAATTAGGGCAAATCTCTCAAGCCCTAAACACTCATCCTAAGGGGGCACTACCAAGTGACACAGTGGTGAACCCAAAGGGTGGGAACAACAGGGACCTGCCATGGTCGTTACTACAAGGAGTGGAAAAGGTGGGGATGTACCTACCTCAAGTCAAAGGAAACTTGTGGATGATGAGCAAGTGGTACAAGAAGATGAGACCCCGAACAATATGGTGCAAGCAAATGATGAAGTGTGGATTGATATTGATGACAATGTGGAGGAAGCTCAAAAGGAAGTGAATGCGTCTAGAGAGCACATTATTGACATACCAGAACCGATAGTGCAAAAGGCTAAGACACCAATGCCTAGGCCTCCTCCTCCATATCCTAAAAGGCTTGCCAAGCAAAATGGCGAGAATCAATTCAAAAAATTCATTGAAATGATGAAGAGTCTATCTATTAATGTGCCATTAGTTGAGGCTTTGGATCAAATGCCCGGTTATGCAAAGTTTATGAAGGATTTGGTGACAAAGAAGTGGTCGATAAATTGTGAAACTATAAAGATGACTCATCAAGTGAATGAAATTGTGCATTCAATGGCTCATAAATTGGAAGATCCCGACGCTTTCACAATCCCTTGTACCATTAGAAGTGCCGAGTTTGCTAAAGCTCTTTGTGATCTTGGGGCAAATATCAATTTGATGCCCTATTCAGTGTTCAAGACTTTGGGAATTGGGCAATTAAGATCCACATCTATGAGATTGCAAATGGTCGATTGTACCAAGAAGAGACCATTGGAAGTGATTGATGACGTATTGGTTCGTGTTGATAAATTCATTCTTCTGGCGGATTTTTTCATTCTTGATTATGAGGTTGACTATGAGGTGACGATTATTCTTGATAGACATTTCCTTGCTACAGGGAAGGCTCTAGTTAATGATGAAGCCGGAGAACTTACTTTATGGGTTGGTGATGAAAAAGTGGTTTTCCATGTGTGTAAGTCTATAGGCAACCCAATAGCAATGCAGTGTTCTCTTTTGTGGATTTGATGACCGATGTGATTGTGGATGAAACAAGTGTTGTGATGAATGTATATGACATATTGGAGCCCGTCTTGCTCAACTGTGATGATGAAGAGATGGAGGGTTACGGGAATGTGTGTACTCTTTGTAAGGAATGAGATCGTACACTTATGAGCCCAGCAAATTGTCCTTGGATCTTAAAAATAGAACCACTCCTCCAACAAAGCCTTCAATTGAGGAGCCTCCTATCTTGGAGTTGAAGCCATTGCCTCCATATCTTCGGTATGATTTCTTGGCCATTCTTCTACTTTAACAGTTATTTTTTCATATTGTTTAACTAATATTGATCATAGGCTATAATTACGTATTTTAGTCGCTTATTATACTCTAATTTACTGCACTTTAATTGAGTTTGAGCTTTAGTCGCTAGTGTTTTGCACTAATGGTGTGTTTTATACCTTGTAGGAGTGATTCCGAGCTGTGTAGATGTTATGGAATGAATTCAAGTGATTTGGAGCTTTGAAGTCTGAGTAAAAGCCGAAGGAATTAAGTCGGGATCGTGTTGGGGGATCAACAGATGATAGTTAAGAATGAACGAAGAATCGAGCAGGTATATTGTGCATTGTCTAGTAAAATACACATAACGTTTCGATCAGAACTCCATTTGGGCTCCACAATATATGGTTGCAAAGATAATTGAAAGGGATATAACTTTCATGTTTTACGTTTTTCCAAATTTCAAATAGAACAGGGTGAAAAGTTTGCGGTTGCGCACTGACCGCACATGTCAGGCAGAACACTGGTCAAAATCCGCGGCCGCACACGTCCTATCCGGGAAAAGTGTCCTTTTTCGCGTAGGAGAAGGTGTAATTGTTTGGGCCCAACCCTACTTGGTATATATACATGGAAAAATGGTATTTTGAGGATTTTTGAAATAATTTAGACCTAAGGAGGCTAAGGAGACCGGGGATTCGACCTAAGAAGGCAAGAACACAGTAGGAGCAAGGCGGAGAAGTATTCCACGAGTTTTTCACTTCCTTCTTCCTATTTCCATTATTGGTTATGAATTCTAGTATTGTAGTTTTACATACTATTATGAATATCTAATTTGTTATCTAGGGTTTTGATGGATCCTCTTGAAGGATGATTTTCTTGTTACGTTAATATAGGTTTACCGTAGTATTTCCTCCATTTGTTCAACTATATTGTGATTGTTGTTGATTGAAGGGACCTCAATCGACTGTACCTATTTAGTATGTATTACTCAGGAGAGAGTGCATATTTAGGTAGTTGTTGAACAACACCACTCCTAACGTATATGAGGGATCAATACGAAGGGTTTAAAGGTGGGATTAGGGATAACGAAACCTTGGGTGTGATCTAAGTGAGCTGTACTTAAGGCTAGATAGCATAACTCGGGAATATATGTCTAGTATATTGTTGTAATTACTCGGGAGAGAGTTATGATAGTCAGAGTGCTCATGATCGAAAGAGGAGACTTAGACAAATTTATAGGAAACGTAGCGGAAAGGATTCCGACAATTGGGGAAATCATAACTCTAGACCTCCTTAATCTTTTCTCCAACCCTTAGTATCCCTAGTTGTATCTACTAATTTAATTTGTTAGTTAATTAGATACAAGAATCATAATCTTTATAATTAGGAAATTGTTTGGACTTATGTTTCTTAGTGATATTGAACAACTGTAGCTAAGCCTTAGTTCTCTGTGGGATTCGATTCCGAACTTGTAAAACGGATTACATTTGCAATGACCGCTTAGTCCTTTTTATAAGGCATAGTTTGGTGTGATTAAATTTTAGCATCGTTGCCGGGGAACTAACGGTGTAGCTGTAGGTGTACATATTGCTAGATTTCAAGTTTGAACTTTTATTTTTATTTTTATTTTTTTGTTTTACTTATTAATTTGAGAAACATGGCATCTTGGAATTATGAGAGTTTTGATGTTGGTAATTCTACTTTTGATCCTCCTTATTCATTTAGTGGAGGAAACCACCCTAGGCAAAATTATCAAAATATTCCCGAGAGCGAGTTATGTGCACCAAGTCAATCTTTTGTGTGGAATATGTGTGATATGTGTGGTGGTTAAGATGGTCACTTTTATGATTGTGCTTATATTTCTTATTTCCCCCAAATTCCTTACTTTGATGGCTCTTTTTTTTTCTTGTGAAGTTAATAGGAACAAAGAACCCAGAGATGATGACCTAAAAGATTTCAAGGATATGTTAAAGTTCCTTGTAGAACAAAATAATAAAATACAGTTGCAGATAGAAAGGCAAAAGGAAACTATTAACAACCTGAAGGCACAAGTTAGTCAACTAGTTGAAGCATTTAGTGCTCAACAAGGCAATATTGTGGATAGTATCCAAGAAGAGTGTGAATTAGATACATGGATTGAGGTTCTAATGGAGGAAGTCAGAGCAGAACACCAACAATCAATCAAACTAGATTTTGAGAATGCCAATGTTGTAGAAGAGATACTAAAGTCAACAAGGACATTAATGATACGTATTTAGTTGACTCTAGTATTATTGGTATTGAGGATGTTGACAATCCCAATGTTTATGTAGTTGAGTGCATTGGTCCACACTCCAAGCATTTTTCCACATTATTTTTGGATGATGATATAAAAATAGAGTAATCTAATCCACTTGAGGAGTCAAGGGATGAGGAACAAGGTGCTTACATTCTGGAATTCTTCTTGCCAGAAAGTCGGGATTAAATACCTCATCTAAAGGCCAAGAAGTGCAGAATACTACATTATTTTATTCTACCACCCCAAGAGCATGATCATATAGCATAATCAAAACTTAGGGTCCAATTCATAAGTTCAAAGTGGAGGCAGAAAGTGATTCGCGTCGTGCCGCGAAGTTAAATCAAGCGCTTGTTGGGAGACAACCCAACTTTACAGCTTTCTTTTATTTTTTTAGTATTTTTTTAATTGTATTATTTTTGTCTTGTTGATTTTTTTAGTTTTTAGAAGCATGGAAAGAAAATCTATTGGAAGGATGCAACAATAAACTAGATGGTTGGAACTAAGTGTGGTACCCGCACGAAGGACCAAGCATGGGAGAAGTCTGAGTACCCCATGAGCTGCTAGTTCTTCGGCCTTTGGCCTACCAGGGAGATTCTTTTACTCTCTTATTAGTTATGGTGTGCATTGGGGACACTGCACAATTTTAAGTGTGGGGTGAGGAGATTGTCTGGGTGACTTTCTATGCTATTTTACATGTGTTAATTTAATTGAATAATATTGTTTTTACAAATATATTGGACTTTTCCCGACGATGGATATCTTAGACTATTTTTCTTGAGGGACTTAAGTCTAAAGAAAAAGGACAAAAAGATTTTCTTTGTAGGTAGTGTAGTAATTCCCCCTTGGTTTTTCTTTGTGTCGCGATTCTTTTCCAAGGGTTTTGTTTGAACCAGATGTAGTTAGTTTTATTTTTGTTAGGAGTAGGAGCTTGTGTGAGATGAATTGAATTGCAGCAAATATCTCTTAACTTTGTTATGCCTTGAGAATAGTTAGTACTCTGGTTGTAACGCATAGGCTCAGTTTTTGACTCTAGTATAAGTACCTTAAATCGTAGATTCTTAAATTTGCTTAACTGCTTTGACTAGAGTGTCTTGATGATCTAATCTTGAGTGAGTCATGTGCCATGTGCGTATAAGGTTTGTTGTATTCTATGCATTGCATTTGATGTCTAGAACTTGCCCCGTGAGTTTGTAAAGTGAAATAGTAATTTTATTCAGTCTTAAAAGTGATATAGGAGTTTTTTTGTTGAGCCATATGTATATTGTACCCGCCTAATTGTTGTGTATCGTAGTTAACCCCTTTGAGCATGTAATCCTGTTTCCTTAACAACCACATTACAAGCCTTACCCTTTGTTTGAATTAACCATCTATTAGAACCTTTTCACCTCTCATGAGCACTTGAATTGTTATGAACTTTGTAAAAGTTAAAGTGTGGGATGGTTGGTTTGGATTTTGAGTGGAACTAATGAGATAAGGAGAAAGGTGCACTGTTTTGAAAAAGTAAGAGCCACTTGAATTGGAAAAGAAAAAGAAAAGAAAGAAAAAAATAGTTGTATTGTTGCGAAAATTATTCCTTGATATGTGATGGTTCTTGATGTAATTGTGCTTAAAGAAGTATGGGGTAATATACATTGATATGAATGTGGAGTTTTGGTTTGACATAAGTGGGGTTTTAAATGTTAAATTGTATGTATTAAAGTGCTTAGGGAGGTGTAGTCACTCTTATATCTAAATGTATCATACTCGTCTCTCAGCCTACATTACAACCAAATAAAGTCCTACTTGATCCTAGACTGAATGGTCTCGATTAGTAGAGTAGTATACCATGAGCAATCTTATGGTGCATCTTTTGTAGCATATGAATGTTATTTCTGAGAGTGAGTGAATTCTTTCTATAATTAAGTTCCTAATTGTTCTTAAACTTTATTGTGTGTGGAACTACTCTCTTTAGTTGTGTGAGGGCACTTGATTCATGAAGGAAAGGTAATGTCATTGACCTCTATGTTAGAGTAAGTGAGTGAGTTGTGAATAGTGTGTGGTACTTGTGAGTCAAATCTTGACGTGAAGATTATACGCTTTTGTGCTTAGCCTATTTTAAATATTCTTGGTGTGATGAGTTAGGAGAATTGTTTATAAAACGGTCGTGTCTATATAAAGTATAGTTTGATTGCTCGAGGAAGAGCAATGGTTTAAGTGTGGGGTGTTGATGATCGGCTATAATTACATATTTTAGCCGCTTATTACACTCTAGTTTACTGCACTTTAATTGAGTTTGAGCTTTAATCGCTAGTGTTTTGCAGTAATGGTGTGTTTTATACCTTGTAGGAGTGGTTCCAAGCTATGTAGATGTTATGAAATGAATTCAAGTGATTTGGAGCTTTGAAGTTTGAGTAAAATCCCAAGGAATTAAGTCGGGATCATGTTCGGGGATCAACGGATGATAGTTAAGAACGAACGAAGAATCGAGTAGGTATATTATGCATTGTCTAGTAAAAAGTACATAACTTTTCGATCAGAACTCCATTTGGGTCCATAATATATGGTTGGAAAGATAATTCAAAGAACTACAACTTTCATGTTTTACGTCTTTCCAAATATCAAACAGAACAGGGTTAACAGTTCGCGGCCGCGCACTGGCCGCGCATGTCAGGCAGAACACTAGTCAAAATCTACGGTCAATTCGCGGTTGATCCGCAGCCGCGCACGTCTTATCCGGGAAAAGTGCCCTTTTTCGCATAGGGGAAGGTGTAATTGTTTGGGCCCAATCCTACTTGGTATATATATATGGAAAATGGTATTTTGAGGACTTTTGACATAATTTAGACCTAAGGAGACTAAGGAGACCGGTGATTCTACCTAAGGAGGAAAGAAGACACTAGGAGCAAGACGGAGAATTCTTCCACGAGTTTTTCACTTCCTTCTTCCTATTTCCATTATTGGTTATGAATTCTAGTATTGTAGTTTTGCATACTATTATGAATAGCTAATTTGTTATCTAGGGTTTTGATGGAACCGCTTGAAGGATGATTTTCTTGTTACGATTTACCAAAGTATTTCCTCTATTTGTTCAACTATATTGTATTTCTGTTGATTGAAGGACCCTCAATCGATTATGCCTATTTAGTATGTATTACTCGAGAGAGTGCATATTTAGGTAGTTGTTGAACAATACCATTCCTAACGTATATGAGGGATCAATATGAAGGGTTTAAAGGTGGGATTGTGGATAACGAAACCTTGGGTGCGATCTAAGAGAGCTGTACTTAAGGTTAGCTAGCATAATTCGAGAGAATATATCTAGTATATTGTTGTAATTACTCAAGAGAGAGTTATGACAGTCAGAGTGTTCATGATCGATAGAAAAGCCTTAGGCAAATTTATAGGAAACGTAGCGGAAATGATTCCGATAATTGGGAAAATCATAACTCTAGACCTCCTTAATCTTTTCTCTAACCCTTAGTATCCCTAGTTGTAATCTAAAAAATTAATTTGTTAATTAATTAGATAGAAGATTCATAATCTTTATAATTAGGAAATTGTTTGGACTTATGTTTCTTAGCGATATTGAACAACTGTAGCTAAGCCTTAGTTCTCTACGGGATTCGACTCCGGACTTGTAAATCAGATTATATTTGCAACGACCACTTAGTCCTTTTTATAAGACATAGTTGGGTGTGATCAAACATGCAGGTAGATTCTACATTGGCGGTGCTACAAAAGAGGAAGAAGGCTATTGGATGGACATTGGCGGACATTCTGGGGATAAGCTCCGCATTTTTCATGCACAATATTAACTTGGAGGAAGGTGCCAAACCATATATTGAACATCAAAGGATACTCAATGAAGTCATGCAAGAGGTTGTCAAAAAGGAGATCATCAAGTGGTTGGATGTCGGGGTTGTTTACCCCATTTCTAATTAGTTCGTGGACTTCTCCGATTCAATTTTTTCCAAAGAGAGTGTGTATGGACTATCGTAAGCTCAACAAAGTCACAAGGAAGGAATATTTTCCACTTCCTTTCATAGATTAAATGCTTGATAGATTGGCCGGCCGTGCTTTCTATTATTTCCTTGATTGGTATTCCGGCTACAATCCAAGTCTTATTGCTCCGGAGGATCAAGAGAAAACTACATTCACATGTCCTTATGGTACTTTCGCCTTCTCACGGATGCCATTTGGGTTGTGCAATGCACCGACGACTTTTCAAAGGTGTATGATGGTTATCTTTACGGACATGGTGGAAGATTACCTTGAAGTCTTCATGGATGACTTTCCGGTGGTCGGGAATTCTTTTGATGATTGAATAGAAAACTTAGATAAAGTGTTGGTAAGATGTGAAGAAACAAACTGTCGCACCTCATTTTTACATACCCGAGAGGGTACAAGGGAGTTTTCTCCAATTAAAGGACAGTCGAAACGGGATTTGTTTGTTTGTTTCAGAGTCGCCACTTGGGAATTTTAAGGCGTCCCAAGTCACCGGTTTTAATCCCTGAATCGAGGAGAATATGACTCTGTCTATTTAACAGTCTGCGCACCAGAAATCCGGATAAGGAATTCTGTTAACCCAGGAGAAGGTGTTAGGCATTCCCGAGTTCCGTGGTTATAGCACGGTCGCTCAACTGTTATATTCGGCTTGATTATTTTGATTTGTAAAATACATTTTTATTGCATGATTTTATTGTTACCACTTCTATTTATATTTAAAGACCCTTCTTTGAATCGAATCACACATACGTATATTCGTGTTATAAATTATATTTTTTTAAAAACATGCGGAGTTGTGTCACGCGCACGTGTACACAATAATATAGATAATATATTTATTAAAACAATTATTTTCGAAATTGTGCTTAAATAAAATCAAAAACATTCGCCCTTTTTGTATAATTAAGTAGTGAACCTCACATCTCGGGTTTTTATGAAATTAATAAGGATATTCTCCGAGGAATCCCTTTTATTAAATATTCGATCGAAGTTGCGCGAACGCATAATCCGAATTGCTTTTAGAAATATAATCAGGTTACACGAACATATCCCTAATCACAAAAATATTCTTGATAAGGTTCTCTAAAATCACGTGTACGTATATTCGTGTTATAAATTATATTTTTTTTAAAAACATGCGGAGTTGTGTCACGCGCACGTGTACACGATAATATAGATAATATATTTATTAAAACAATTATTTTCGAAATTGTGCTTAAATAAAATCAAAAACATTCGCCCTTTTTGTATAATTAAGTAGTGAACCTCACATCTCGGGGTTTTATGAAATTAATAATGATATTCTCCGAGGAATCCCTTTTATTAAATATTCGATCGAAGTTGCGCGAACGCATAATCCGAATTGCTTTTAGAAATATAATCAGGTTACGCGAACGTATCCCTAATCACAAAAATATTCTTGATAAGGTTCTCTACAAATTGTTATTACGTGTTGACCGCGAGCCTTATTTTACACATATGAATCATATATCTCAAATTTTAAAGAATTAATGGCGTGAAGAAGAAAACAGACAATATGTATCTAAAACTAACATTTTTTGTGGATACAACATTTGGATGTCCATAAATCGAATGGTGTATAAAATTGGGAAAGAACTTAAAATGATAAACAAATTAATAGTTTCTGCAGAATCTTCATTGTTTCATTTAAGGCGAACTCTTCTTCTATATATCTTTTACATAAAATGCCACGATTTGTTTATAAATCCCATGTCCTTCTCATGTATTTGTTTTAGTCCAAAGTTATAATTATTTAGTTGATTTTTTGATTACGAAGATTGAGTTTGAGATAAATAAACCAATTCTTATTCTCTGCCTATGCGAATATTTGCAAACACTAACTCTATATTTTGTAAAAAAAAAATCATCGACATTATTTCATACATTAAAAGAAATGAGTTGATTTAACTACGCCATTTGTTATTAAGAAAGAGAATTAATCTACCAATTGATTTAATAAGACGACATCATCTAGCCTTAAACAAAATTGGATATTTGACAAAATAAGCTAGTAATGTAATTTCTGGGTATTTCCGTACTATTCTTTACTTAGCTAACAATATCACAAGATTTAATTAATGGCCAATTTTCTGCAATGTTCCCTATCAATTCAAACAGTAAATGTCATCACTAGTCCTCAAAACATATAAGATTATCGTGGAATTTACTACTCCAGAAGGTTAATTAGTTAACAGTTTATCATGTCAAGTATAATACTATACTAACCAATTAAAACAAAACTGAAACTTAAACTAATAAAATTTAAATGAGTAGAAGACATCCTTATAATTCCAAACTTCATTTACTTGCCATGTTGAAGCTTTTCATGACATGAATTTACAGATATGTACCTGATATTGGAAGCAAAAGAAAATGATGATGAGAATCAGCAGCAGTAATAACAGTACAATAGCAACAACTGCCCAGCAACAGTAACAACCCAGTAACAGACCGGTGGAGTAGTAATCCCAAAAACAAAAGCTTTAAGCTTTAAATGAAACAACAACCATTAATACTAATTTCAAACAAAGAAAGAAAGCAGTAGATTTTTTAGTTTTATTTTTATTTTGAAAGCTTAAATATTTTTCGGAATTTTTCTCTCTTCTATTCTCTGTCCGTTTTTTCTCTTTATCTGTGTGTGTATTTTTTTTTCGTATCTCTCTCTATTTCTGTCATTGTCTTGTGTTCAAGACTTCATATATATAATCTCATCTCATAAATCTTTTAATCAATTAAATCAATACTTTTTCTCTACCCAACCCATTATCTTTCCACTCATCCCCATTACATTAAATAAACATATCACACCACCCCATTATATTTTGTCCCCCATGCTTCATTTAAAATAATGCAAGATTCCCCCTTTAAATTAAATCTTGTCCCCCCTTTATATTAAACAACTATATCACAACCCACCCCATTTCATTTTGTCCCCCATGCTTCAAATAAACAATTTCAAAATGTACAATTCCTAAACTACCCCTCACGACCTTACTGAAATTACCAAACTACCCCTGAACGTACTACAAATTTACCAAACTACCCATCAGCTATAACACATCAATTAATCAAACTTAACCAAAATATAGACAATATGATCAATTTCTAACAATGTTCAAACAACAATATGAACACGGATGAACATCATAACAACAATATCACATGAACACGATTTTAACAATATTTCAACAACAAATCACATGAACACAAATTGAACAACAAAGAACAACTAAAATTTGATTGAACAATATTTTAGCAACAAACAATCCTATTTTCGGATTCAACAACTACAACAAACAAGTATATTTAGATTTCTAACTTCAATCATATTGAACTTAAAATCAATTCTAACAACATTACAACCAACAATTCCTATATTAAACTTTATGAGATAAATTCAAGAAATAATCACAAATGGTAAACAAGAAATCAAGCTATACAAATTTCGGATTCAAGAACAAACAAACATAATATGAACATGAATTAAATCTAAAAATAAAAACGATGGATTCAAATGATTAAAACCAACATACTTCCCTTATTACAACTAAATTCTTTAGACAAATAACAAGATCGACGAAGAAACAATTATGAACTTAAACTTGAACTTAACAATATTAACAATTTCTAACAATACATAAACACATGAAACAAATTGAAGAAATAGTTAATTAAATTTCAATTTGAATCTAACAAACATCAAACTAACAAATATTCACTTAAACAATAATACAAACATGAAATGAATATGAAACTTCTATTTTGAAATCTGAAAATTAATTTAACAAACAACATGAACATGAACAAAACCAAAAATCAAATATCTAAGCATAGACATGAACAAAACAAACATTCGCCGATTTTAGATTCGAAAAATATCAAAACAAAATACGGACAAACATAAAACTCAAAATCTACTAACCGGATCGAACGACATACGTACGGACTGTTTTGACGACCCAAGCATCGAGCGAATGACGATGAACTTGGATGGAAACAATCTGTCCGGAAACGAATCTCGCACCAAGATAACTTGACGCCGAAGACGACCACGAACGGACGACCAAAGAAAGTGGTCGTTTGGCATCGTTTAAAAACAAAAAATGGCAGCCCGTCACAAGCAGAAGGCAGCAGCAGCTCGATTAGCGAAGAAGACGCATCTACGGCAGCCATGGATGGAGGTCGAAGCTCGAGCTTTGACGAAGAACGGAGAAGATGAAAGCAACCACCATGGATGACGATGGCAGAAGCTGTGACGGGCAGTCGCGGGGAGCTTGGTGTTGAAGATGATGAGCGCGATGCAGCAGCTCGGAGACAGAAGTAGTCGCGGAAATCTCAACTGTGAGCTTTCATGGTGGAGCTCGACGGATTGGTTGTTGGTTCGGTCGCGTTTGGAGGTCGTTTGGTTGAGCCGGGGTCGTGAGGGTGACGTGCCGTGTGTGTGTGAGTGTGACGTTGGGCAGCCATGGTTGAGCTTTGAGGGGGAAGCCATGGATGACCTTGGAGAAACTTGAGGAAGAAGAAGAAGATAGGAGGGGGGGGGGATGACTTCTTAGTCTTTTTAGGGTTTTTTCTTCTTTTTTCTTTTGTTTTGTGTTGTAAAATGTAAGACAAAGGGGTTTGGGTCTTTTGGATTATGGACTGGGTCGACCCAGTTCGAAATGGACTGGGTCGTAGGGAAGATTGGGCCATTTTTTGGGCCGGTGGCTTGAAATCGAAGAAGAGGCCCAATTCCGACTTTCTTTATATTTTCGCTCTCTTTTCTTCTTTTATTTCTCTAAAACTAAATTATAAAAAATACTTAAACTATTATTAAGAACTAAATTAAGTTATAAAAGCGCAAATTAACTCCCAATAACAATTAACGCACAATTAAGTAATAATTAAGCATAAAATTGTATATTTGGACATTAAATGCTAAAAATGCAAACAATGCCTATTTTTGTAATTTTTAATTTTTTGTAAACAAATTTAATTAGTAACAATTATAGAATTAAATCCTACATGCAAATGCGACATATTTTTGTATTTTTCTTTTATTAATTTAGCAAATAAACACGCACAGACAAATACAAATAATTATTCAAAATATCACAAAATTGCACACCAAAGAAAAATCATTTTATTTTTGAATTTTTTGGGAGTAATTCTCATATTGGGCAAAAATCACGTGCTTACAGCTGCCCCTCTTTGCCCGAAGACACGAAGGGTTTTCGTGCAAAGATAAAGCGAGCGATTTTTGCCCATCCGAGTACTCCGTTGAAGCATTTTTTTTTTTGAAAAAGATTTGACCGAACCTTTGCTTCAAAGGTTTCCTACATATCCTGGGCTAAACAGGAATCAGGTCAATGTAGTTCGGAAACTTTGGTAGCTGGGACTACCGTTGGACTGCACTGTTACTGTTGTTGCATGCTATTACTACTGCTTACCGATGTCCTTGTTACACCATGCTTAAAAGAAAACAAGAAGTTAAGCTATACTGCAATTTTTCTTGTTGCCTTGCTTTCTTGTCTGCTTGCATTTTTTCCGGTGCTTTTCTTCTTTTTGACACATGCACTTGAGTTTGTACTGTGACCTCTTGTTGCAACCTTCTGCTTCCCGGTGCCGGGGAATTTTATTGTTTCCTGCTGGGGATTCCTATTTTAACCCTCTGTTTTATTGTCCTCTGACTTGATTTTGAAATGTATGCCTCTGTTATCTGGGCGGGCTCCCAATTTTAATACTTGAAAATTAAAGACTTGAAATGTATGCCTCTGTTATCTGGGCGGGCTCCCAAGTTCAATGCTTGAAAATTAAAGACTGAAATGTATGCCTCTGTTCTATGGGCGGGCTCCCAACTTCAACAACAACTTTAAAAATGAATGTCATTCCTCTCTTCAACCAATACATCGCCATTCTGTTCTTCAGAGGGGGCTCCTGATTTCAACAACTTTAAAAAATAAAATCCTATTCGAGGGCGGATGAACCCGAAATATCCTATTCGAGGGCGGATGAACCCAAAATATCCTATTCGAGGGCGGATGAACCCAAAATATCCTATTCGAGGGCGGATGAACCCAACAATATCCTATTCGAGGGCGGATGAACCCAAAATATCCTATTCGAGGGCGGATGAACCCATTATATCCTATTCGAGGGCGGATGAACCCAAAAATATCCTATTCGAGGGCGGATGAACCCAAAATATCCTATTCGAGGGCGGATGAACCCAAAATATCCTATTCGAGGGCAGATGAACCCATTATATCCTATTCGAGGGCGGATGAACCCAAAATATCCTATTCGAGGGCGGATGAATCCATTATATCCTATTCGAGGGCGGATGAACCCAACAATATCCTATTCGAGGGCGGATGAACCCGAAATATCCTATTCGAGGGCGGACGAACCCAAAGTATCCTATTCGAGGGCGGATGAACCCAAAATATCCTGTTCGAGGGCGGATGAACCCAAAATATCCTATTCGAGGGCGGATGAACCCATTATATCCTATTCGAGGGCGGATGAACCCAAATATCCTATTCGAGGGCGGATGAACCCATTATATCCTATTCGAGGGCGGATGAACCCAAAATATCCTATTCGAGGGCGGATGAACCCATAATATCCTATTCGAGGGCGGATGAACCCATTATATCCTATTCGAGGGCGGATGAACCCAAAAATATCCTATTCGAGGGCGGATGAACCCAAAATATCCTATTCGAGGGTGGATGATCCCACTATATCCTATTCGAGGGCGGATGAACCCAAAATATCCTATTCGAGGGCGGATGAACCCATTATATCCTATTCGAGGGCGGATGAACCCAAAAATATCCTATTCGAGGGCGGATGAACCCAACATTATCCTATTCGAGGGCGGATGATCCCATTTTCAAAATCTTAGAATTGTCTTACCTCCGACTGTTTTTCTTCGAATCGTGTTGTCTTGCTATCTCTTAAAACTTGAATTGATTTCCTCGTTCTTCCGAGAAAATTTTCGACAATGGCAGAAAATCTTCTGCCCCAGTTTTGGTGCTTTTCCTTGTTCTCCAGGTGGACGCCTGACTTCTGATATTTCAACTGTTCTTCCTTGTTCTCCAGGTGGATGCCTGATTGCTGATACTTCAACTGTTCTTCCTTGTTCTCCAGGTGGACGCCTGACTGCTAATACTTCCATTTCTCTTCCTTGTTCTCCAGGTGGACGCCTGATTTCTTCTTCAATTTTTCATCCTCATTCTCCAGGTGGACGCCTGACTTCTTCTTCAATTTTTTATCCTCCGCTCTGCTTTGTTCTTGCTTGCTGGGGATAATACCACTGTGGGAGTCTCCTTTCTTCCCCTCCTTCAAATTCAATTTTTTTTTCAGAATTTATTTTCTCTCAACACTGCTGGGGATAAAAGTGTTATCTTCTTGGGATAACGTTGTTGAGGATAATGCTGCTGGGGAATTTTATCCCTTCAAATTGATGCATCATTCTTCTGGAAGCTGCTGGGGATGATAATGGTTTTTGCTTTTCTGAGCACAAATGTCATCCCTTTGTTCTGTCTGCTGGGGAACAACTTCTTTTATTAAAACTTGTTATGCTGGGGGTAAAACTGGTTCAAAGACCACTTCCCTTGAGACTGGTGCTATATTCATTCTACCCCGAATGGGTATCTGACTTCCAGAAAATTTTCCAAATGAAAGGAAAATTTTCTGCCCCAGTTTGACAGTCTCCCTTATGGCATGCATTTCTGTCATCAATGCCACTTCCTTTACCTGTTTCAATTTAAACAAAATTTGTTAGTTTAAAAACCCGGTGGTTGGTTATGATACTCCTACTGGGATGGTTTTTCCCTTTCTCCCTTCCCCACTCTATGTTGTCCGACCCTCTTGGAACTTGGTCGAAAATCTGTCGGGGATGCTCCTACATCTCGATGATCTGCCGGGGGCCCTCTTGGAATTAGGTCCACAATTTTCTCAACTGTTGTTTTCCTATTTTTCTCCAACTTCCCTTGGAAATTTGGTCGTATTGGGATCTAGGCCCCTTTCATCATTTGGTCTTGCGACCAACTTCTTTTCTCTTTATCGCCTTGTCTTTGGCGTGTCCTATTCGCATTTTTCTTTGCATCATTTTGGCAACTGGTAGTAAGCTCTAAAAATCCTTTTAAAAAACAAACTGCTGGGAAGGTAAAGTTTTTTAAACCAAGAAATGAAAAAGTGATGATTTCAAAAAATAGAAAAAAGAAGAAGTCTTTCTGAACAAATGCTAGGGAAAAGGAAAGAAAAGAACTTATCTGAATGATATAACCGATTCCAACGATCATGTCGTGCATTCCGGATTAATCAACCCAGTCTATTTGTATCAATCAACCTTCCAGACGGCCTCATGTTGCTGGGGATAAACAGGCACTCAACTCTTTGCCAAATGCGGATCCTTCCCGTCAATCTTGTCTTGTCGCCTCATAGTGCCCTTCGAGAGGTTTTCACTAATAAGACTCTCTCATTTCTCTCAACTCTCGTCGCCTTATGGTGCCTCTGAAGGTTTTCACCGATAAGACTTTCTTATTTTATTTTATTTTTCAGCTGAGGATTGGAGTGCTGCCGATATAACTCTCTCTGTTGGGGATTCTTTCGGCTATCAATTCATTTTCAGCTTATGATCTTCTTCTTTGCTGGGGATCAGAGTGTTATTCCCGACTTCCATTTGAATTGACTTAGCATTTCTCAGATACTGATCGGGAGGTCTTTTTTGGACATTAATAGGGGTTTTTGTGTATGGCTGAAAGTAGAAGGGGGTATCCAAAGTTCAAAAATAATTTTTAGGGGTAAAATAGTACAACTCTTGGAATCAAACTTTCTTGACAAAATTACAAGCGCCAACTTCTGCCCCAGTTTTTTCTTGCTCGGGGATTTTTATTTTGTCATACTATGTTACCTTATGCACACTATGTTACACTATGACCGAGCCGTGAGGCGCCTACGTATCCTTCTTTGAGGAATCAGGTCCAACGTAGTTCTCATTCCTTTGTTTTTTTTTCTTGACTTTTCTTTTGTTCTTATTATCATTACTTTTTTCGTTTTCATTACTGATTCCAAAAGAGGGGTATGAAAGAGTAAATAAGGCTCAAAAGGGGAAGCAAAGGTCAAAGTGTTTGGATAGAAGAAAGAATTGCCTCCGTCATTTCATTCTCTGATAAATGCTAAGTACAAACAAACAACAATTACAATTACCAGAAATCATAATATCTCTTAACTGCGTCAGAATTGATAGCCATGTCGATGCATTTCCCTTCGATATCTGTGGATCATAAAGCGTCATCGGGCTTGCTCTGTTTAGATTGCGATGATCAACACATACCTCGGATTTTCCGTTTTTTTTTCTGGCACCACATTAGCCCACCAATCAGGATATCGAGCGGCCCGAATAACCTTAGTATTCAGTTGTTTGGTCACTTCTTCCTTAATCTTCCCACTCACGTTGGTTTTGATCTTCCTGAATTTTGCTGGACGGGGGGTAATGCCGGGTCAGTGGGCAATTTTTGAACCACTAGATTGGTGCTTAAGCCTGGCATGTCGTCGTATGACCATGCAAAATGTTTTGAATTCAGTAAGTGCTTTGATTAGTTCTTCCCTGATGTTTGGTTCCATGTGGATGCTTATCTTAGCTTCCCTGATGTCATCCGCATCCCCTAGATTGACGACTTTCGTGTCATTTGAGTTGGGCTTTTTTTTTTTTTCAAATTGGCTCAACTCTCTGTTAATTTCTTCGAAGGCTTCATCCTTATCGTATTCCGACTTATCATCACAATCTTGTACTATAAGTTCGAAATCAGATTGATTTTTTTTAGACTAGGTTGAAGATCCGTCGTGCATGCCATGTCATTAGAACCAGTAGAAAGAGAATTGTTCAGAAGAGAAAAATAAGAAGAAAAATTAAAACAAAATAAGGAATGAGGAAAGAAAAAAAAACTTTCACTTTATTAAAATACGGGATAGCAAGGTTTCACACTTTGGCGAGCACAGGAAAGATCTGGATTACAACCCTGGAATAATCCAGACAACAAAAAGAAAATCAGAGCGCACTACCAAGACTCCCTTCGTATAGGAAGAGGAGTAGCCATTCAATTGTTGATTTTTGCTTTCAACCCCACAAACTGCACACCTGCCTCGTTGGACCCTTTTCCCAACACCATAATTGGCTTGGCATCCACCTTTTCCAACTATACCACCGCTTTTCCACTGGTTAACATTTCTTTTGAACCGACACGGATCATCATCACTGTTTGTGAGGGTTTCTTTGGCTTCCCTCCTTCGTGCATTAGCTCAATCATGCGGGTTTCAAGGTGTGCTGGCAACGGGTTATGATTGATGTTGGGTGCCTCTGGTGTCTGAACCTCAATCTTGTTAGTGTCAATAAGATTCTGTACTGCATGTTTCAACTTCCAACATTTCTCGGTATCATGTCCGGGAGCCCCCGAACAATACTCACAGCTTACCGAGTGGTCCATAATTTTGGGAAGGGGATTTGGCAATCTGGGCTCAACAGGACTCAACAAGCCTAACTGCCTTAATTTGTGGAACACGGCAGTATAGGTTTCCCCAACTCAGTGAATGTTCTTTGTATTTTTTCATTTCTGAAAGCCTGATTTCCCCGGAAACCTGCCCCTGGAGGGTTCTTGTAGGATCTTGTTGGTGAATAGGTGTTTTGCAGTGGTGTATGTGTGTTCTAGGGAGCCGATGCGCGCCATTGCGAGCGAACCGGAGACTGAGTGTATGTTTGGGCTTGGTTAATGGAAGAATGAGGCTCCAAAGGGTGATAGTAGTGTTGGGATGAATTGTGGTGGTAAGTTGATTGGTGAGGTCGTTGTTGATTATAGTAAGGCGGTGAACCTCTGGGTCCTGACCAAATTCCTGAATCAACTACCGCTGCTTCCTCTCTCTTCTTTCTTCCGATTTCTCCTACCCCGCCTTGAATAGCTTGAGTAGCTGCCTTAATTGCTGAATAGCTCATAATTTTATTTGTCTTGAGGCCTTCTTCCACCATACCTCCCATCTTCACTACCTCGTTGAATGATTTCCCTACCGCTGAAACCAAATGGGCATAGTAAGTTGGTTCCAAGGCTTGGAGGAAGTAGTCTACCATTTCACTCTCCTTCATAGGAGGATCCACTCTTGCTGCCTGTTCTCTCCACCGGAAGCCATACTCTCTGAAACTTTCATTGTGTTTCTTCTCAAATTTTGTCAAAGATAGTCGATCTGGGATGATTTCCAGATTGTATTGGAAATGGTGTGCGAATGCCTGTGCTAGGTCATCCCAGGTGTACCATCTCCCATGGTCCTGGCGTGTATACCACTCCAAAGCTGATCCGCTTAAACTTTGACTGAAGTAAGCCATCAATAATTCGTCCTTTCCCCCAGCTCCTCGCATCTTGCTGCAGAAACCCCTTAAGTGGGTTACTGGGTCGCCGTGCCCATTGTATAGGTCAAATTTAGGCATCTTGAAACCAACTGGTAATTGTACATTTGGGAACAAAGCACAAATCCTTGTAAGCTACACTGACTTGCCCACCTAATCCCCGCATGTCTCGGAATGATTGTTCTAGACTTTTGACCTTCCTGAACATTTCTTCTTGTTCAGCATTTTTGGCTGGCTTGTCAATTTTGGTTGGGATATCAAAACGAGGAGCAGTTGAATGGATTTCGGAGGCTTTGAGGGTGGGCTCCGGGGGGTAATATTGGTTGTCCTGGGCCTGGAATGTAGGCTCACTAGGAGATTTGTGGAATGTAGCCGGGGGAGGTGCTACGAAAACAGGAGTCACAGGTGGAGGAAAGTATGAAACTGGTTTTGGAGGTGGAGACTGCGGTGTTTGAGAGGTGGTTCCTCGGTAGTGTTGGTAAATGGGGAAATTTGGGGATAATTCAGTGGTAATATTATCCTGAGTTTGGGTCATTGATGGAGCAGGGTTAGTTGGGTAAGATAGGGGTAACTGCCCTGTAGACCAAGCCTGGTACATTTCAGCCATTTGCTGTTTGAGTTTAAACATCTCTTCTTTCATTTTCCCGACATCCATCTCCTCTAGCTCAATACCTGTGTCAACATCTGGGATAGACATACTTTCGGGTATTCGTCCTTTTGATCTCGTGTGATAATGATAATATGCCAGTATACTCTTTAGAGAAACTAACTGCTTGAATTCTGGAAATGAACAAACTTGTTAGTTTTGAGAATTTAACACATATATAATTACACGTTGAGATGCAATGCTCCTAGACAAATATCCCCTTTCTATTATGCATTTGCTCGACTGCTTGTGTCGTCCCAGTTTTCTTGAAAATTTTATTCACTTATATTTTATTTTATTTTATTATATATATTTTATTGTGGTGGTCGAATCTTATGGAGATTGCCTACGTATCATGACCCCGCATGAATCAGACCTTGCGTAGTTCGGACCAATAAAAGATAAACAATAAACATTTTTTATCAATTTTCATATTAAAACAAATTGGGTTTCAATGGTTTGAAGATGACCTACAAACTCGAAAATCAAACAACCCACATATTTTAATCAAAAGATTTACAAACTCCAAAAATAAAGGGCCAGCTCTTTCTCCGTTTGACAAATGCAACCGAGCGGTTATTTTTGCAAACGTGGCCCCTTCCAAATTTTGAGGCCGTAGAGGATTATTTTATGACACTTTACAAACTTGTTCATTCTTTTACGAAAATAGCCTTTCGACAACTGAAAGATACTCTAAGGCTATTTCGGCAAGAACGGTTTAAGACGTGGCCGAAGCTGGCTCGGCTTATTTTGAACAAAAATCTAAACGGTATTCACCTGACCGTTGACTCTTTGTTTTTTTTTTCAAATTACAATAAAATCGTGGTGTTGCAAACACGGCCCTTCAGCGCCTCGGGGACGAAGATTTTTCAAGGCTGTGTGGGTCAACTGGACCAAATTTTTTAAAAATGACCCAAAGGTGGCTGTTTATGCAAAGTCAGCCTTCCGGCGTCCCTTTCAGGAACATTCAGCTATGTCTGGATAAAACAGCTTCACCCGACTTCTTTATGACTCTTAAAATTTGACATATTATTTTTGGCTATTTTTTAGCAAAAAGGGAGGTTGGACACCACTAGACTTATTTATGACAAAATAAAAAATTTTGACACGTTATTTATTTATTTTTTTGGTTTTTGACTATTTTAGCAAAAAAGGGGGTTGGACCCGATGAGGGTTGCCTACGTAACTCACATCCGGTGAGAATCAAACCCGCGTAGTTCGGGCAGGTCATGATTAAAGTAAGTAAACTAATTTTAAATTATTATTATTTTGAATTTGTAAAAGAACTGCTTTGAAAGAAGAAATGAAGTATATATATTTTTTTTTGTATTTTTGATTGATTTTCTTTTTGAAAGAAAGACTTCTAAGAATTCCTTTTCTTTTGATTTGAACTTTGAGAATTTCAAAAGTAAAAGGAAGATTTTTTTTGTTTTGTTTTTTCTTATTCTAAGAAGAAAGAAAATATTTTTTTTGGAATTTTACCTTTAATAAAAGAAATGCTTTCTAAAAAAAATATTTTTTTGAATTTTGAATTTTCTTTTCAACTTTTAAAGAAGAAGGAAAATATTTTCGAATTTGTTTTATTTTATTATATATATATATATATATTTTAATAATTAAAAAGACTTTCTTAAAAAAGTCAATAATGGAAAATATTTTTGGATTTTTTGTTTTGCAAATTGGGAGTCTAAAAAAACTTTTCTAGACTTTTTGGCAGGACAAATATTTTTGCAACAAATAAAGATATATATACATTTTTGGAAATAAAGAAAAACTTTTTGGATTTTTATAAATATATATATATTTGCAACAAATAATAAAACCACTTTCAACGCGACTCTTTTTATTTTATTATTTTGAATTTTTCAGAAACGAATAAAAAAACTATTTTAAAAGTAAGACACTTTTTCATTGTCATTTTCAGAGGAAGACGAACTATTTTCCTTTATATATATATATATATACAAACTATTTTTTCTTTATATATATATATTTATTTTTTATTTTTTTGAAAAATAAGACAGAACAACGATTTTTTTTCTTTCTATTTTTTCTTTGGTTTTAATAAAACAAACTAATAAAACATTTTTTTTTCATTTTCTCAAAATTTCGGCAGAGTTTTGACAGTATTTGGGCATTGGTTTTTTTTTTCAAAAATAAACAGTCAATTCCCTAACCGCTATTTCTTTTTTTTTCAATTTTTAAATATTATTCATGATATTCAAAAGTCAGTCAACACACAAATCCGGATCAAATAAATGCGCAAGTAGCAGCAAGTAAGATGCATCAGGATGGTCATTTTTTTTGGTACACCTGTCCTAGACAGACCCAACCCCTGTGTTGAGTCTCCAAAGTCAAATGCACGTGATGCAAACAATCGCTCCTACTAGGGATCCGGCATGAAGCTGAGTTATTCTAAGTGAAAAAACCTGAGGCATATTGATCTAGCCCTGGCTTACCCAAACGGACAGTTTGAGCCGAAGCGGGGGCAACGTACCGGGAGCACGAAAGTCTACCCGGCCTAGTTACTTGTCCCAACTTCGTCTTATTTGGTATGACTTTAACAGAAAGGTGGGCCACGCGCACGTGTGCACCATAAATTTAGAAGACTCAGAAAGAAGGGGGTTTCGTAGCAGTTGTATATATTCATAATTCAAATAATATTAAAGCGGTAAAAGTGTCATTTAGCACATTGGGCATATATCATGTAAAAAAATCAGATAATAAATAAAGCCAACTATAACAATTATTTTAAGCTCGAATTCTTGAACCCTGAACCAGTGGTTCTGGGTTGTTAAATCCCCAGCAGAGTCGCCAGAGCTGTCGCACCTCATTTTTACATACCCGAGAGGGTACAAGGGAGTTTTCTCCAATTAAAGGACAGTCGAAACGGGATTTGTTTGTTTGTTTCAGAGTCGCCACTTGGGAATTTTAAGGCGTCCCAAGTCACCGGTTTTAATCCCTGAATCGAGGAGAATATGACTCTGTCTATTTAACAGTCTGCGCACCAGAAATCCGGATAAGGAATTCTGTTAACCCGGGAGAAGGTGTTAGGCATTCCCGAGTTCCGTGGTTCTAGCACGGTCGCTCAACTGTTATATTCGGCTTGATTATTTTGATTTGTAAAATACATTTTTATTGCATGATTTTATTGTTACCGCTTCTATTTATATTTAAAGACCCTTCTTTGAATCGAATCACGCGTACGTATATTCGTGTTATAAATTATATTTTTTTTAAAAACATGCGGAGTTGTGTCACGCGCACGTGTACAGAATAATATAGATAATATATTTATTAAAACAATTATTTTCGAAATTGTGCTTAAATAAAATCAAAAACATTCGCCCTTTTTGTATAATTAAGTAGTGAACCTCACATCTCGGGTTTTTATGAAATTAATAAGGATATTCTCCGAGGAATCCCTTTTATTAAATATTCGATCGAAGTTGCACGAACGCATAATCCGAATTGCTTTTAGAAATATAATCAGGTTACGCGAACGTATCCCTAATCACAAAAATATTCTTGATAAGGTTCTCTAAAATCACGCGTACGTATATTCGTGTTATAAATTATATTTTTTTTAAAAACATGCGGAGTTGTGTCACGCGCACGTGTACACAATAATATAGATAATATATTTATTAAAACAATTATTTTCGAAATTGTGCTTAAATAAAATCAAAAACATTCGCCCTTTTTGTATAATTAAGTAGTGAACCTCACATCTCGGGGTTTTATGAAATTAATAATGATATTCTCCGAGGAATCCCTTTTATTAAATATTCGATCGAAGTTGCGCGAACGCATAATCCGAATTGCTTTTAGAAATATAATCAGGTTACGCGAACGTATCCCTAATCACAAAAATATTCTTGATAAGGTTCTCTACAAATTGTTATTACGTGTTGACCGCGAGCCTTATTTTACACATATGAATCATATATCTCAAATTTTAAAGAATTAATGGCGTGAAGAAGAAAACAGACAATATGTATCTAAAACTAACATTTTTTGTGGATACAACATTTGGATGTCCATAAATCGAATGGTGTATAAAATTGGGAAAGAACTTAAAATGATAAACAAATTAATAGTTTCTGCAGAATCTTCATTGTTTCATTTAAGGCGAACTCTTCTTCTATATATCTTTTACATAAAATGCCACGATTTGTTTATAAATCCCATGTCCTTCTCATGTATTTGTTTTAGTCCAAAGTTATAATTATTTAGTTGATTTTTTGATTACGAAGATTGAGTTTGAGATAAATAAACCAATTCTTATTCTCTGCCTATGCGAATATTTGCAAACACTAACTCTATATTTTGTAAAAAAAAAATCATCGACATTATTTCATACATTAAAAGAAATGAGTTGATTTAACTACGCCATTTGTTATTAAGAAAGAGAATTAATCTACCAATTGATTTAATAAGACGACATCATCTAGCCTTAAACAAAATTGGATATTTGACAAAATAAGCTAGTAATGTAATTTCTGGGTATTTCCGTACTATTCTTTACTTAGCTAACAATATCACAAGATTTAATTAATGGCCAATTTTCTGCAATGTTCCCTATCAATTCAAACAGTAAATGTCATCACTAGTCCTCAAAACATATAAGATTATCGTGGAATTTACTACTCCAGAAGGTTAATTAGTTAACAGTTTATCATGTCAAGTATAATACTATACTAACCAATTAAAACAAAACTGAAACTTAAACTAATAAAATTTAAATGAGTAGAAGACATCCTTATAATTCCAAACTTCATTTACTTGCCATGTTGAAGCTTTTCATGACATGAATTTACAGATATGTACCTGATATTGGAAGCAAAAGAAAATGATGATGAGAATCAGCAGCAATAATAACAGTACAATAGCAACAACTGCCCAGCAACAGTAACAACCCAGTAACAGACCGGTGGAGTAGTAATCCCAAAAACAAAAGCTTTAAGCTTTAAATGAAACAACAACCATTAATACTAATTTCAAACAAAGAAAGAAAGCAGTAGATTTTTTAGTTTTATTTTTATTTTGAAAGCTTAAATATTTTTCGGAATTTTTCTCTCTTCTATTCTCTGTCCGTTTTTTCTCTTTATCTGTGTGTGTATTTTTTTTTCGTATCTCTCTCTATTTCTGTCCTTGTCTTGTGTTCAAGACTTCATATATATAATCTCATCCCATAAATCTTTTAATCAATTAAATCAATACTTTTTCTCTACCCAACCCATTATCTTTCCACTCATCCCCATTACATTAAATAAACATATCACACCACCCCATTATATTTTGTCCCCCATGCTTCATTTAAAATAATGCAAGATTCCCCCTTTAAATTAAATCTTGTCCCCCCTTTATATTAAACAACTATATCACAACCCACCCCATTTCATTTTGTCCCCCATGCTTCAAATAAACAATTTCAAAATGTACAATTCCTAAACTACCCCTCACGACCTTACTGAAATTACCAAACTACCCCTGAACGTACTACAAATTTACCAAACTACCCATCAGCTATAACACATCAATTAATCAAACTTAACCAAAATATAGACAATATGATCAATTTCTAACAATGTTCAAACAACAATATGAACACGGATGAACATCATAACAACAATATCACATGAACACGATTTTAACAATATTTCAACAACAAATCACATGAACACAAATTGAACAACAAAGAACAACTAAAATTTGATTGAACAATATTTTAGCAACAAACAATCCTATTTTCGGATTCAACAACTACAACAAACAAGTATATTTAGATTTCTAACTTCAATCATATTGAACTTAAAATCAATTCTAACAACATTACAACCAACAATTCCTATATTAAACTTTATGAGATAAATTCAAGAAATAATCACAAATGGTAAACAAGAAATCAAGCTATACAAATTTCGGATTCAAGAACAAACAAACATAATATGAACATGAATTAAATCTAAAAATAAAAACGATGGATTCAAATGATTAAAACCAACATACTTCCCTTATTACAACTAAATTCTTTAGACAAATAACAAGATCGACGAAGAAACAATTATGAACTTAAACTTGAACTTAACAATATTAACAATTTCTAACAATACATAAACACATGAAACAAATTGAAGAAATAGTTAATTAAATTTCAATTTGAATCTAACAAACATCAAACTAACAAATATTCACTTAAACAATAATACAAACATGAAATGAATATGAAACTTCTATTTTGAAATCTGAAAATTAATTTAACAAACAACATGAACATGAACAAAACCAAAAATCAAATATCTAAGCATAGACATGAACAAAACAAACATTCGCCGATTTTAGATTCGAAAAATATCAAAACAAAATACGGACAAACATAAAACTCAAAATCTACTAACCGGATCGAACGACATACGTACGGACTGTTTTGACGACCCAAGCATCGAGCGAATGACGATGAACTTGGATGGAAACAATCTGTCCGGAAACGAATCTCGCACCAAGATAACTTGACGCCGAAGACGACCACGAACGGACGACCAAAGAAAGTGGTCGTTTGGCATCGTTTAAAAACGAAAAATGGCAGCCCGTCACAAGCAGAAGGCAGCAGCAGCTCGATTAGCGAAGAAGACGCATCTACGGCAGCCATGGATGGAGGTCGAAGCTTGAGCTTTGACGAAGAACGGAGAAGATGAAAGCAACCACCATGGATGACGATGGCAGAAGCTGTGACGGGCAGTCGCAGGGAGCTTGGTGTTGAATATGATGAGCGCGATGCAGCAGCTCGAAGACAGAAGTAGTCGCGGAAATCTCAACTGTGAGCTTTCATGGTGGAGCTCGACGGATTGGTTGTTGGTTCGGTCGCGTTTGGAGGTCGTTTGGTTGAGCCGGGGTCGTGAGGGTGACGTGCGTGTGTGTGTGAGTGTGACGTTGGGCAGCCATGGTTGAGCTTTGAGGGGGAAGCCATGGATGACCTTGGAGAAACTTGAGGAAGAAGAAGAAGATAGGAGGGGGGCGGATGACTTCTTAGTCTTTTTAGGGTTTTTTCTTCTTTTTTCTTTTGTTTTGTGTTGTAAAATGTAAGACAAAGGGGTTTGGGTCTTTTGGATTATGGACTGGGTCGACCCAGTTCGAAATGGACTGGGTCGTAGGGAAGATTGGGCCATTTTTTGGGCCGGTGGCTTGAAATCGAAGAAGAGGCCCAATTCCGACTTTCTTTATATTTTCGCTCTCTTTTCTTCTTTTATTTCTCTAAAACTAAATTATAAAAAATACTTAAACTATTATTAAGAACTAAATTAAGTTATAAAAGCGCAAATTAACTCCCAATAACAATTAACGCACAATTAAGTAATAATTAAGCATAAAATTGTATATTTGGACATTAAATGCTAAAAATGCAAACGATGCCTATTTTTGTAATTTTTAATTTTTTGTAAACAAATTTAATTAGTAACAATTATAGAATTAAATCCTACATGCAAATGCGACATATTTTTGTATTTTTTTTATTAATTTAGCAAATAAACACGCACAGACAAATACAAATAATTATTCAAAATATCACAAAATTGCACACCAAAGAAAAATCATTTTATTTTTGAATTTTTTGGGAGTAATTCTCATATTGGGCAAAAATCACGTGCTTACAGCTGCCCCTCTTTGCCCGAAGACACGAAGGGTTTTCGTGCAAAGATAAAGCGAGCGATTTTTGCCCATCCGAGTACTCCGTTGAAGCATTTTTTGAAAAAGATTTGACCGAACCTTTGCTTCAAAGGTTTCCTACATATCCTGGGCTAAACAGGAATCAGGTCAATGTAGTTCGAGAAATTTTGGTAGCTGGGACTACCGTTGGACTGCAATGTTACTGTTGTTGCATGTTATTACTACTGCTTACCGATCTCCTTGTTACACCGTGCTTAAAAAAAACAAGAAGCTAGGCTAGAGTACAATTTGTTTTTGTTGCCTTGCTTCCTTGTCTGCTTGCATTTCTTTCGGTGCTTTACTTCTTTTGACACATGTACTTGAGTTTGTACTGTGACCTCTTGTTGCAACCTTCTGTTTCCCGGTGCCGGGGAATTTTATTGTTTCCTGCTGGGGATTCCTATTGTAACCCTCTGTTTTATTGTCCTCTGACTTGATTTTGAAATGTATGCCTCTGTTATCTGGGCGGGCTAACCAAGTGGCGAGCCACTTGCCTCGTTTGGAGGAGGAGAGGAGGCCGCATGATGGCCTTGAAATCAATGACTCCTTACCTCAGGAGCAGCTCTTGGCTATTTCAATGAAAGAGGTGCCTTGGTTCGCAGATCTAGCAAATTATCTTGTGAGTGGTATCATTCTGGTTGAGTTCTCTTCAAACCAAAGGAAGAAGCTCAAACGGGATTGTCAAGACTATTATTGGGTTGAACCGTACCTTTTTCAGATTTGTACGGATGAAGTGATTAGAAGATGTGTACCGGAGGAGGAATTCTTCTCCATATAGTGGTCATCATGGTGGAGCAAGAACGACAGCCAAAGTGTTAAGTTGCAGTTTCTATTGGCCCACTCTTTACAAGGATGCAAGTAATCTCGTCAAGCGTTGTGATGAATGTCAAAGGGCCGGTGGAATCTCAAAGAAAAATTAAATGTCCCTCACTACCATTTTGTAGATTGATATTTTCGATGTGTGGGGTATTGATTCTATGGGTCCTTTTGTGAGTTCTTGTGGAAACACTATTGAGGCTGTTGCTTAACCCAACAATGAAGCGAGAAGTGTGAGAAGAAGAATATTTTTACAAGATTTGGCACTCCAAGGGCTATCATAAGTGATGGGGTATCACATTTTTGCAACAGAGCTTTCGATACCTTACTCACCAAGTATGGAGTCACTCATAAAGTCACGACCCCTTATCATCCTCAAGCAAGCGGTCAAGTGGAAGTCTTCAACCAGAAGATAAAGAGTATTTTGTCTAAAACAGTGAATGCTAACCGAACAGATTGGTCAAAAAAACTTGATAAAGCTTTATGGGCTTATAGGACGGCTTACAAAACACCTATAAGAATGTCTCCATAGCGGTTGGTGTTCGAAAATGCTTGTCATCTTTCAGTGGAACTTGAGCACAAAGCCATGTGGGCTTTAAAGAAGTTTAATCTTGAGTGGGATGTCGCCGCCAACTTAAGGGTGGCACAATTGAATGAGTTGGATGAGTTTCGGTACCATGCATACACAAGTTAGTCCTTATACAAAGAGAAGATGAAATACCTCCATGACAAGTACATTCGGAATAAGTAGTTTAAAGAATGTGATCTTGCGTAGGTATTCAATTCTAGGTTATGGATGTTTCCTGAAAAGCTAAAGTCTAAATGGAGTGCCCTATATGAGGTTGTGGGTTGATCTCGTCCAAGTCACACCTCTATTCGAGGATATGAAACGGTTGATGCAATAGTAATACCGAACAGAGTCGGGTTCGAATTCCATATAGAGCTATGCGATTGGGATTTAGGAGTATATATTACGGTATTTTCTTCTAGTATTCAAAGATTTTTATTTTGAGGGCGTATATGAAACATAGGCTCCTGGAGGGAGAGATGTAACCAAATTACCAATTTGATTATTCACAAAAATCTCTTTTTGGAGGGGAAGAATGGATTGAAAGTGGAGGATTTAACATATATAAGCAAATGATGGTTTTTTTTAAGTAAATCCACTAGGCAGAATGCCTAGGGCTAGTTTTATTAATAATAAAAGGCACCACAAAAGAAAATTATAAGTAAAGGGGCAAAAAATACAGTAGTGTGCCATCAATTGTCATGGAAAGATGATCATCCATATGCGCCTCCAATGTCTCATGAGGGAGAAATCTTACAAGGGCGAATAATCTCATAACCAACTGAGGTATCTCCCAAAGGCAAAAAGTAATGGCAATAACTACTAAGCTAGACCTTATCATACAATTTCTATTCAGGCATGAACAACCTCATATACTAGCAAGCATGTAAAAAGAAAGAACTTGAAAGAACTAAGTATTATATGATCATAATAGAGTTTATAACATACTCTATTATGATATTACAAATGGTGATGCTAATAAAATGGTAAAATAATACAAATATAAAGCTAGTGTCAAGCCCCTTCTTCTTCAATCTTGTAAATTCTTCAACTTATAGCACCTTGACTTCTTCTTCAACTATCTTCAAAATATTATCAAACTTCATCATTTCTTCTTCGACCTATTGGATCTTGTGGAGGTGGTAGAGACTGCCCCTTTGGCTTTGCAACTCTCATCATGTTACTATCTCAATCTTCTTGTTTGTGTGTGCCTTCTAGCATATGATATAAATCTCCACTTCTAGCAGCCTCTGCCTGATAATGCTCTAACAACTCTTCTTCCTCTCCTTTTTTCATAAATGTGAAACCCTAAGTTGCTCTCTTGTGGATGATTGGCAAGTTCTTGTGCAACCCAACCACATGGTTCATGTCTCTTCGAAACTATTCAAATAGGTTTAATTCTGAAGGGTTGAAATTGAGCATTGGTATTAAGCTTCTGACCAGAAAATTGCAGCTCTTGTGCATTCATCTTTGAACCAGAAAAACATGCAATTTTATGTGTCCCATTAGTAATCTGATCTCACAATATAGCTGTACCACCTGGAGAATTCTTAGCAACAAAAATATGAACTTTTGAGTTAATCTTATTTTTAAAACTTACACATGGAAGGATTTTGTGGCATGGCATTGTTGGTGATCCAATTGATTCACCTTAACTTTTTTGATCGTCAATAGCATTGATATCATCTTCCTCAACTTGGTCAGCCCACATTTTGAGTTTTCGCAAGACACTATCACCTACTTGATCCTTATGTTGGTTCTCACTGATCACCTCCCTAAAAATTAATTTTCGTCTTTGACCACATCATTGTCATTCCATGTGGACAGCAAAAGTTGCCCATATTCACTACCATGCTCACCAAATGACTCCAATGATTGGGAAGGCACTTTGTGTGTCGAGGAGTTCAAAGTGACCAACGGGTTATTTGATCATAAGGTTCGCATTCATCACCATGACAACCTAAGTTTACTTGATCACTGATAAGTAGGGATTTTAACTACTTATTTGCATTCTTTTACTTTTATTTTAGCTCAAAATTGCTTAAAGGTATTCCCAAAAACTAATGAAATATGCTTTCTTGCAGAGGTATTGGGAAACGAGCCAAAGAAATAAAAATTAACTCAAAAGAAGTAAAATTAGACAAGGACCAAAATAAGATAAAGAGGACCAAAGTGTGGACCGCACAATATTGTGTGCGGCCGCAAAACTCTGAAGAGCCATTGATAGAATCCCTTCACAAAGTGCGAACCGCACAATAACTTTGAAGAGCCACTTATAGAATTCCTTCACAAAATGCGGACCACACAATTATTGTGCGGTCGCAGAAGACAAGAATAAAAGAGTTGTGTTTTGGGGGCCTGAAGATATGCGGACCGCACTATTTTTGTGCGGCTGTAGAATACAAAAGTGCGGCCGCACTCATAAAAGGTGGGGTCCGTAGAAAGTGCCAAGTTCCAACCCAAGATCAAGAGTGCGCCTGCACTAAAAAATGTGTGGTTCGCATAATCAAAAGAAGTGCGGCTGCACCCTAGATTTATGCGGCCGCAGAAGGCCACCCTGTCAAGTTAGCTTCAAAGTGCGGACCACACACAGAATTGTGCGGTCGCACAACCTCTGTAGGGGCAATTTTGTCCTATAATTTTAGCTGGGTATAAATAGATCTTTTTGTCATTTTTAGGTTAAGTTTTATGCACCTGAGAATAGAGAGTCATTTTATTTACTGTATTGGGTAACTTTGTAATAGTTTAACATTTTAACATTAGATTTTCTTCCCTTAATCATCTATTATGAATTTTATCTTAGTTTCTTCTTTAATTTCTGCATTTTCCATGAGTAGCTAAATTCTTAGCTACGGTTGTGACCCAACCCTTGTATGGGTACTTAATGGGTGATTGATTTAGGGCTTATTTATGATTTGGTATATGATATTTAGCCTATTTCTCGCCTGAAGTTGAGAATTGATGGTTGCTAATATTGATTCATGCCTAATTGACTTAGTCTCTACTTGAGAAAGAGAGACTAAGTCTGGGAAAACTTGTCTAACAAGAAATTAGGGTGAACTCAAGAAATTGATAGCCCCAATTAAGGGTCGAATCTAGAGATTGCAAGACCCGACTTAAGCATCTATCACTTATTTTGTGAAATACCCATTTGGACTTGAGAAAGCCAAATTGGGCAAAATCACTCAAACTATCGAGAGGTATAGAGTGAGTAATCGTGTGGGATTGATATATTGTATCCTGATCAGTCAACATGCCCTAAAGCTCTAAATCCGTTAGGTAACCATCTAGGCGGAAGTTACAATCCGAGATCTTTTATAACTTGAAAAACAACAATACCAAAAATATTGTCTCTTAGCTTTTCAATTACAAACATTTAACATACAAACAAGAAGTAGAAAAGAAACAACTGAATATGTGAAAGTGCAATCTTGGGCACATCATACACTAGACCCAATATATACCTAATCCCACATAAAGCTCTCTGTGGAATCGATCCCAACTTGCGTTGGGTATTCATAAATGCATCGACCGCCTCAGAATCCTAATTAGTGGTGTGATTTTGGGCGACATCAATCACCCATCAAAACCTCAACCAAGTTATTCTCTGAGGCATTTCGTCGAACACCTAAATCTTTGGCGAAAAGAACACTGCCTTGATCTTGTCTTCTACTGTTATTACATGGTATTATTTTCTGCATCTAATTAAAGTCATTTAATCCGGTGAGTTTATACCAGCACCTTCCTCATCTGCAAATGCTTTAAAAAATATTTAGACTGGTATTTGTCTTTGAGGAATTCCGACGAGTATTTGTGATCTGCTTCCTCGGGGAAACAACCTTCTTCCTAGCTGGCTTTTTAGTTGTTATCACACTATAACTCTCACATTCTTTATTTATGCCTCCATCTTTGACTTCAATATTCACACCAGTAGGTCTAACTTCAAGAGTTAATCCCTTTTTTTCTAACATGGACATCTTTAGAAATCTAGGCATGAACAACTCGATAAGTGACATGTTGTGCAGTTGCTAATTTCATTGCATTTTGCCTAACCTTACTGTTACCATCTGCTACTTCATTCAAATTATCATGACCTGCACCTTACCTTCAGGTGTAATACCAGCATGAGGATAGTCGTTTATGAATCTTTTATATCCCAACTAACATCCTGCATCTATAGCCAAAACCTAAGAAACCCTATCCAAAGTTGTTTTAGCTGGAACTTAGCATTAATCTTAGACAAAGCTACTGATTTTAATGCCTTAAAAAGCTCCTGATCCTTGACAAACAACATCTTCAACTGCTATATGCTGCATCCAATTTCTAGCATTTTCATGAACAGCCTTTGACGCTCTCAAACCACGTGTAACAATTGTAGCAGTAGGATTATTCAACTCAACCGTAAAATTGTAGCAAAAACGTTTTCTACCATCACTAAAGTATCATATTTTTTGTCTGTAAGGTTAGTTTATTCTCCAGCTCTTCGATCACCCTCATTTAATCCACTTCTCTCATTCAAAAGTTATCGCAAATCCCCACTGAATTTCTCCCCAACCATTTGTTCCTAACGACCCTTAACTTTTTCAATCTCAGCATTATCGTGAGTTTGTTTCAAGTGAAATTGACATGTGTTCTCATCATGGCCTTGGTGCTTAAAACATTTGCAGTACAAAGGAAAACTGTGATAACCCAAAAGGTCATCACTCATTTTGAGAGAAATTTCGCATCTCGAGGCCTTGAAAACCTCTTTTTGTCTCACCTCGTATTGCATGCGCAGTCCGGGCACGTTTCCAGAAAGCTTTTATGTGAAAAACTAAGTAAAATAAGGAAAATTGGCTTTTAAAATTGAATAAAGTTGACTTTGGTCAACATTCTTGGTAAATGGACCCATATCTGTGATGACGGTCTCATAGGGTCCATAGTAAAATTTGGGACTTGAGCGTATGCCCGAAATCGAATTCCGAGGTCCCAAGCCCTAGAAATGAATTTTTAAAGAAAATTATTTTCTGGAAAATATAAAAGTTTTTGGGAGTAAATTGATGTAATTCTTGATGTTATCGGGCCCGTATCGTGGTTTCAGAGCTCGGTACAAATTTGAAATACTAATAAAGATGAATCTGTAAAATTTGATAAAGATCGAAATTGGTTTGATATAAAACGGACCTATAATTGAGAAAATAGTAATTTTGATGTTCTTGAGTAATTTCATGAATTTGAGGTATAATTCATAGTTATTAATATTACTTTGATGATTTGATCGCATGAGCAAGTCCGTATGATGTTTTTAGACTTGCGTGCATGATTAGTTTGGAGCCCCAAGGGCTCGGGTGAGTTTTGGATAGGCCTCAGAGTGCATTTAGACTTAGAACATAACAGTTATTGCAGGTCTCTAAAACCAAGCTTCGCGGTCCGCGGTGGGGTCTTCGCGACCGCGGTAAGAACTTCGCGACCGCGGTAGGACCTTCGCGACCGCGGTAGGACCTTCGCGACAGCGGTGGAATTTATGCGGTCAGCGGTGAACAAGGCTATGTCCTCGCGGCCGCGCTCTGTATTTTGCGGTCCGCGGTGAGCTCCGCAGCCAAGGTCCTTTTTATGCGGTCCGCGGTGAGGGTCTGATAGGAGTATATATAAACGAGACTTTTCAGCTATTTTTCAATTTTTATAACCCTAAACATAAGAGGCAATTTTTCAAACACTCTTTTTTCCCCAAAACACTAGTAGGAGTATATACAAATTGAGGTTGGATTCCAAAACTAATTATATATCCGGACTCGGGGTGAATGGGTAATCAGGTTTTGGTCCGAATTTCGAGTTTGGACCAAGGGGGCTCAGGGTCGATTTTTGATTTTTTGGGGAAATCATTGAAAAACCTATTTTCATGCATTAGAATTGACTCATTTAACATTTACTAATATTATTAAGTAAATTATTACTAGATATAAGCGAATTGGAAATGGAACTAAGAGGTAAAGCGGTAGTTGAGGCTTAATTGTGTTCGTGGCTTTGAGGTAAGTGTTTGGTCTAACCTTAGCTTGAGGGATTAGGAGTTGAGTCTTATTTTCTATGTGTTAATTGTTGAGTACGATGTATAGGCATGGTGACGAGTATCTATACGTTGGTGTTAAGCATGCCCGCGAGTCTTATACTATGATTAATATGACTCCGTTTCATATCGTTCATGATTTATATGATGATTTCTATTGATGAACAAGACTTGTGGAAATATTATTGGTAATTGAACATTGTAGAGCATTGGCTCAAGTTGAGAATTGAGTTGTGAAGTAAATGTGGAAAAGAGAACAGGTTTATGATATTGTCTCCATTGCCGAGATGTTATTACTTTGATATTATCTCCCTTGCCATGATGTCATTACTCATGATATTGTTTCCCTTGCCGGGACATTGTTGTTATATTATTGTTCCCTTGCCGGGATTTTATATTGATATTATTGATTCCCTTGCCCAAATTGCTTTGTGATTGTTGCTTGGGTGAGGAAGAGTGTAAAGCACGAAGGGTGACACAATGCATGATTTTGAGAGTGTTAATGCACGAAGGGTGATGCCGTGCCAATATTGTGAGGTAAAAGTACGAAGGGTGATGCCATGCCGCACGATATACAATGTCGCGCCGCACGATGTACAATGCCGTGCCATGATATGAGTGATAATGCATGAAAGATAATTCGGTGCTGTGATTATGTAAGGTTAAAGCACGAAGGGTGATGCCGTGCCAATTATATTGATTCTTATGGTGAGCACGAGAGTAAAAGCACGAAGGGTGATGCCGTGCACTTGTCTTTGATTCCCGATTCTTGCTGATAGTGTAATTACAGTGTTCTATATACTTATCTATTGGTTTTTTGTTGTAACTTGTTCCCCGCAGCATGTTTCCCCCTCCTATTCTTAACTGTAAATTTCTACCTTTATTTTTCCGCTGTATATGATTTAACTGCACAGGTTTATTTGGTAGTCCTGTCCTAGCCTCGTCACTACTTCGCCAAGGTTAGGCTAGGCACTTACCAGCACATGGGGTCGGTTGTGCTGATACTACACGCTGCACTGTGTGCAAATCCTGGTGCTGCAGCTTTTGGAATGTAGTGAGGTTGCTACCTTCAGTCCATCAGGCGACCCGAGGTAGTCCGCAGGCCTTGGCGTCTCTTTTTATCTTTCCATACTGTTTCTTTTATGTACTTCAGAAACAGCTTTGTATTTATCTTTCGAACCCCTCTTTGTAGTATTCCTAGACAGTCTGTGAGATCGTGACACTAGTTCTAGGTAGCTTTTGTTTATGGATTTGTATCGGTATTATTATTAAATTGTTACATTTCATTCTTCCGCTTTATTATTTCCGTTGTTTATATAATGTAAATTCACAACTGTTAAAGGATTAAAAAATTAAAAGAGTTAAATAATTGTAACGATTGGTTTGCCTAGCTTTCACTAGTAGGTGCCATCACGATTTCCGAGGGTGGAAAATTCGGGTCGTGACAAGTTGGTATCAGAGCTCTAGGTTACTTAGGTCTCACAACTCACGGACAAGCTTAGTAGAGTCTAAGGGATCGATATAGAGACGTCTGTATTTATCCCCTAGAGGCTTCAGAGTTTGGAAAAACTTCACATATATTTCTTCCTGTCGTGCAACTTGCTTTCTCAATGCTAACTGAACTTTACTCAACAGGAATCGTTGGAATTAATTCCATATGAAATTACTAATCTTTCGAATAAAAATCCGAATTTCATATGAAAATTTAAAAATGGGACCCACGTATCAAATCTCTAAAAAGACTCCCAAAATCCAAACACCCATTCCGAGACGAGTCCAACCATATAAAAATTATTAAATTCCGACATCAGATTGCCTTTCAAATCTTCATTTTATATTTTTGAAAGATTATAAAAATCTGATTTTTCTTCCATTAATTCATGGATTCATGATATAATTAAGTATGGAATCATGAATATAATTAATATAGGATAAGGAACACTTACCCCAATGTTTTTCTTTGAAAATCTCTCAATAATCGCCATTTTCAGAACATAAATCTGCTGCTCAGTAATTTACCCTATGCGATCGCAGCCAAACTCCCGCGATCGCGAAGCACAAAATTTTTCCACCATTTTTTTACTCTATGTGATCGCGTCCATTCTCCCACGACCGCAAAGAACAAATATTTCCAATAGCCTTTTCCAACTCTTCTGGACAGTCTTTAGTATAATGTCATAACTTATAGTACAAAACTTCGAATAATAAATGGTTTAACTTTATGCAGACTAGACACCAAGATCTACAACTTTCATGTTTTGGTCATCTCTCAATTCCTTATAGATTTCGAGATATAAGCTACTAAAGTCATCCCTATGCAATACAAATTTCTTCTTCGCGATTTCCAAACATCTTCCCGGATAGACTGTAGTTTACGAACTATAACTTTTTGTACAAAACTCTAAATGCCAAATGATTTTATTTTTTGAAATCTAGACACAAAGGGCTAAAACTTTTATTTTTGGATCATCTCCAAATTCCTTATAGATTGCGAGATATAAGCTTCCAAAATCTGGTCAGTGCAGCAGAAAGTTTCCTCTACGCGATCGCGAAATGTCTTCCACTATCACGAATCACTGGCAAATTTCTCCCATTTACTCATCACGATCACGGCCAATTCCTTGCGATCACATAGCACACTGCTGTAGCCAAAAAATAGCAGCTAAAATGGCCTAGAAATGGTCCAAAATGACCCCGAAACGACCCCGAGAACCTCGGGACACCGTCTGAACATACCAACAAGTCTAAAAACATTTCACGGACTTAGTCGATGCCTCAAATCACATCAAACAATTCTAAAACATGAATCACACCTCAATTCAATCCTAATGAAACTAAAAAATTTCAGCTTCTACGTTCAATGCTGAAACCTATCAAATCAATTCCGATAAACCTCAAATTTTGCACAGAAGTCATAATTGACATTACAGACCTACTCCCATTTCCGGAATCGGAATCCGACCCCGATATCAAAAAGTCCATTCCCGGTCAAACTCCCAAAAACCTTCAACTTCTAACTTTCGCCAAACGACCCTGAAATAACCTACAAACCTCCAAATCCACATCCGAATGCGCTCCTAAGACCAGAATCACAGTACGGAGATATTCCTAGGCTCGGAATCCTAAATGTACATCGATAACATTAAACTACACTTCGACCCAAATTCATGAAATTCTTCTAAAATGCCAACTTTCCGCAATAAGCATTGTAATGCTCCCGGGTCATCTAAAACCCGATCCAGGCATATGCCCAAGTTCATAATTATCATACAAACCTATTAGAACCTTCAAATCCATATTCCGAGGTCGTTTAAGTCAAACCTTAGTCAACTCTTCAAACTTAAAGCTTCTAGAATGGGAATTTTCCATCTGATTCAACTCCGAACTTCCTGAAATTCAATTCCGACCACACTTGCAAGTCATAATACCTGAAGTGAAGCTACTCAAAGCCTCAAACTACTGAATAACATGCTAGAGCTCAGAACGACCGGTTGGATCGTTACATTCTCTCGCACTTACACATATGTTCGTCCTCGAACATGCTAAGAACTGCTCCGGAGTTTTCCAAAATCACCGTTTAACACCTCGTGCACCTACCCATTCCACCACAACTCAGTTGAGCACATTAGCTCGAGCCAGTTCGAAGATTCTCTCTTTTATTTAGTCAATAGGCCTTAGGACCAAATTCCAACCTCCGAATTTCCATAGCTTGCATGATTCTAACATATGTACATTGTATCAATCACCACACATTGTACCAAACGTGATCGCACACCTTTGATACATTCACACCATGCATTGCATAATTCACATGACCATAATAACATCCTCAGACAACAATAACTGAAATTTCACGAATCTGATGCTCGTAATACACCTCATGATACATAATAGCCTGATCCAACTCTCGCAATATCGCCACAACAAAAGAGATGTGTAGAAACTAATAACCACCTTCCGAATCGGCCAATCATGGAGTATGTCTTCCAGACAAGGATCATTTCCTCATTATGAACTGAATAACGATACTTGCTCTTTAGTATACCCTTCATAACTCTGTTCGTATTGAATCCTAGGTCCAATAACCTTGTCTCACCCAGTACAAGTTGTTCCAGCAATAAGCATCACAAATGCTATCTAAGATTTAATATGACACCATTATTGCGTCAACAAGCTAGAACTTAAATATGACACATAAGGAAAAATAGACTCTGTAAAAGAACTATCAAGCCGCGTGATGAATAAAATGGCCATCAAATACTATGACCCTTTCTCAGAGGCAAGAAATAGGACGCACAAAAAAATATAAGGGACCATGCTTAACATCTCACTGTTGCAGCGTACAACCCGATCCAATGTGACATTGTTGCGACGTGCAACCTGATCCACACAACATGCCTGTGGCGGCGTGCCACCCGGTCCAAACAATATAACCGTGGTGATGTGCCGTCCAATCTGCACAACATACCCGTGGCATCGTGCCACCCAATCCAAATAATATGCCCGTAGCGGCATACCACCCGATCCCTTCATAACAATCAAAAGAAAACACACATCAAGCCGTAACACTTATACTCACAAAATTTTTGAATATCAACCACAAGCACGCCAAGTGTATAATACATATCCTGGGGAGACAGGTAGCGCCATATGCTACGAAACTCAAGCACAACTAAGGTGTAATATATGATCTGCATCTCGAGAGCCATCCTGCTCACATAACACCACCGCTACATGGGACCCAACACATATGCAAATAATCAAGCCATCTTACAACCTACATGGCACAGTAGAATATTACATAAAATAGATGACGACGAAAATAACATCCAGTGCCCGAATACTCCCCCATAAGAAATGCTATGCTAAATGAACACACCCGGCCTGGTGTAGAGCACACATCCACATTTAAACCCATCAACGAACCTCAAACCAATTCTGAGCATACTGTACTGGGCTAATAATCTTTCAAAGATCCACAATAACCCCTTTCTATGACACATAAGAACAGTCGTCAAATCCGAAACAAACTCACACGGTCCACAACCCAAGGAATAGATAGAATGCCTCTCAGGCATAAACTCTCGCATTTGTGATATTACCATAACCTCCATACTTGGTTTCAATCTTTAACAATCAAGAGACTAACATGTCACACTTATACAAATCTCCCCATGGGGTACGCTCCCACGACTTTCTGCTTAGGTAGTAAAGTCCGCACATCCATACCACCAACTGTTCTAATTCTGTAAAGCGAATCAAAAATCTGCAAGTCAATACACAAAGCCTCTTCCACAGAACACCATTCTCAAGTGACATTAAAGAAAAATGCCAGCTTACTCTGAACATCTTAATTCACCCCTGCTCATCTGAGCTTGTGATATTCTATCAACACCGAACCACAATCTTGACCTTCAACTTTCAGTTCCTATGCCACTCACTGCACCTATCATGTCGCTACGCGATAATACACGTATTCACCATAACCATCAAACTATTAGTGGAATAACCACTTCATTGGCTAGAAACCTTTCACTTAGCTTATTTCAGAAGAACCAATGCAACATGCAACATAATTCTCAAATCGCAGAAAATGCAAACCTCAAGTCGTGATCTAAGCTGCCATAACTCTTCCGGATCCATTCACACAACAAAGCCATTTGAATCAAAAACCTCCCAAATCAACCAAGTGGTGGTGGTCCTCAAGCCCAAGCGTATGACCACAAACTACATGTATAGCTTCACGCCAAAGAAACTAATCACTTTAACCATTACTAACCGACCTAGATTCTTCCAATTTATTCTCAACTAGCCTTAGAAATAATAATACCTCCATGCAAATGTAACGAACCAAATCCGCACTCGTCCCGAGTGACCCGCCTCAGGAGACCACATCGTCTCATTACTCATGAATCATCTCATATTCTCCTTACGCACACAATAGCATCTCCAACTGGTACACCCATTATGTAAGACCTTCTGTGAATCCAAGGCTATTTCTTCCATTTCTCCAAGGCTTAAACCCTCTTCTTTAAGCAACTTCTCGACCTCTGCTTTCCATACTTGACCTACTAGCAATTCAATCACCGCGAGAAACCTTCCGCCATGTCCTTCCTCATCTTTCACTACCCAAATACTGCCTCAAAGCAAAATCCATTGTTGTAGCACCTGATTTGATAAATTGCTACCAACTCTAAGCCTCCTAGGAGATCATCTTTCTCGAGCCATCAACATTAGAAACATCGATTCAATCCTGTATCTGCTACACACCACTATCTTGACAAATGCTTCTCAGGCACCATTTCATAATATCCAGCCCCAAAGGTGAATCAAAGAAGACCATAACACTAGCGAACTTTAATACATTCACAAAGACAACTACACTACATCACAATTGAGAATTCCACCACTCCCGAAAATACCAGTCTCGTCACTTCGTCAACCAAACCTAGACATCTATAATCTAATTGCCTTTCCTCCGCTAGGATTAAATGTTTAACCTCTGAATATGCACTGAGAAGAACCTCCTTTCAAGTCTTTCACTAGGTCGGCACATAAATGAGCACCCCACAAATACATCAATACTATGAGATAACAACACATAAACATCACAACAACCTATGCATAGCCTCAAAACCATCAGACATACTGCTATTGAGCTGAAATGACAGAACATCCATCCACAAGAAGACGATAATAACTTGCTCGAATGTGTAGGGAGAAACAACCTGCCCCACGTCTATAGTACCACTGCAACTTCTTGATTCTCAATCGACACGAGCACTCAACATCGTATAAGAATGAGTAGGATGGAAGTAAAAGCTTAAGCCTCAAAGGAATCAAATTGCACAATGAGGAATCAACAAGGGAAGCGCTCCTAACAGTCCTATAGCCTCTCGAAGATAAGTACAGACGTCTTTGTACCGATCCGCAAGACTCTACTAGACTTGCTCATGACTTGTGAGACCTAAGTTAACCTAACGCTCTAATATCAAGCTGTCATGACCCAAAATTCACTAAAGGTCGTGATGGCGCGTAACACCGCCATCAAGCTAGCCAATAGTTAATGATTAACTTAATTACTTATTTTAGTATTTTTGAAATCATATTTTTCATCAATTAAATAGTATAAATTAAAATTTACAGGGTAAATGATGGTATTTTCATGAACTACAATAATGAACCACCCTTAGGAACCCCCAAAACCTTGTGTCACAAGTGCATGAGTATCAACTAGGAAATATAATAAAATAGAACATCTGTCTAGAATACAAATTAGACAGGAGAACATAAATCAATCTAATGGAGACTCTGCAGGCTGCAGATCATAACATGAAATGCAGCTCAGCGTAAGTCCCCGCAACATCTACGCCTCTGCAAACAAAAGACCATCGGACATATATGTACCTGCACAAAAATGTGCAACAAGTGTATCATGAGTACATAAATCAACGTGTACCCATTAATTATCTAGCCTAACCATAGAGAAATAGTGACGAGGGTCAATGTCAACACTTACTAGTGGTCAAACAAGATAGATACAGTAAGAGGTAAATAGATATGGGGCAGAGTAAATAAACAAAATAAAAAAGTATAAATACGTAGTGAAATCCTCCTCTCAACAATAAACTCAAACTCTCGATTAGTAGTCTCCTCCTCCATTGAAGTGTGTGTGTGAGTGTATATATAATAGACCTCACCAAATAAGTCGTCATAATTCAATAAGGAAAACTCCCAGATACACTCACTTTTTGACAAATGATATGTACGTTTTTCATAGAAGTATTTTATAGAAGTGTCGAGGCGTACGACCCGATCCCATCATAATCTGATACATAATCATATATACATCTATTATATTATAGAGGCAAATAGCCCGCTCCCATGAGAGTGTGGTACATAATTTTACCAAGGCAAATGAATCGATCCCATAAGATGTGTGCACTGTCGAGGGTCAAACGACACGAATCATAGATGTATCTATCCAGCCGAGGCGAGCGGCCCAATCCCATTAGAATAAGAAGCTTTGACAGGTCCTTGACCCCACTCACGAAGGGACATGTGAGTTATAAGGATCTCTGAGGAAACCTTTCGATGATAACACATAATACAGGAGGAATTCGTAAGAGGAGTAAAATTATTCGCGGCAAATCACGAAGCCCGTCGAATCTCTACAATAGCGAGTCTATCACTCTACACAAGTCTAGTCTCAAGTCGTAATGTAAAATAAAGGAATTTAATAGGCAAGAGACTGCTCAGATATTAAAGCTATAGCATGGTGTGAACCTAAGTCTACCCGGACAATAACATGAATTTAGCTACGTACGGACTCCCGCCACCTCGTGCGTACGTGGCCCCCGCAACAAGTAACACATATCAAATACATCACCTAGGGGTAGTTCCCCCTCACGGACATAGACAGGAGACTTACCTCGCTTCACAATGAAATTCAAGATTCCAATAAACCTTTTCCTCGTGAATTGGTGTCCAAAAGTTTCATATCTAGTCACAAACAATTCATTATACTCAACACGAATCATAGGAATTAATTCCATATTAAACTACTAATCTTCTGAATAAAAATCCGAAATTCATATCAAAATTCAATAGTGGAACCCATGTCTCGAATCTCGAAAACACTCACGAAATCCGAACACCCATTCCGAGATGAGTCCATCCATACAAAAATTATCAAATTCCGACATCATATTGCCTTTCAAATCTTCATTTTAAATTTTTGAAAGATTATATAAAAATCTGATTTTTCTTCCGTTAATTCACAGGTTCATGATGTAACTAAGTATGGAATCATGAAATATAATCAAAATAGGATAAGAAACACTTACCCTAATGTTTTTCTTTGAAAATCTCTCAAAAATCGCCATTTCCCGAGATCTGAATTGTTAAAAATGGAAAATGGGATAAAGTCCCATTTTCAAAACTTAAATCTGCTACCCAGTCATTTACCCTATGCGATCGTGGCCAAACTCCCGCCATCGCAAAGCACAAAATTTTTCCTGTATTTATTTACTCTATGCGATCGTGATCATTCTCCCGCGATCGCGAAGAACAAATTTTTCCAACATCCTTCTTCAACTCTTTCGTACAACCTCTAATATAATAGTAATAACTTTTTGTATAAAACTCCGAATAACATATGGTTTAACTTTATTCAAACTAGACACCAAGTTCTACAATTTTCATGCTTTGATCATCTCCCAATTCCTTATATATTTCGAGATATAAGTTGCCAAAGTCAACCCTATGCAACACAAATTTCTTCTTCGCGATTTCCAAACATCTTCCCGGATAGCCTATAGTGTACCAACCATACCAATCATAACTTTTGTACACAACTCTAAATGATAAATGGTAAGATTTTCTGAAATTTAGACACAAAGGGCTACAATTTTTATTTTTGATTCATCTCAAAATTCCTTATAGATTGCGAGATATAAGCTTCCAAAGTCAGGTTAGTGTAGCAAAAAGTTTCTTCTATGTGATTGCGAAAGGTCTTCCGCGATTGCGAATCACTGGCCAATTTCTCCCATTTTACTCATCGCAATCGCGGCTAATTCCTCGCGATCGCATAACACACTGTTTTAGCCTAAAACCAGCAGCTAAAAATGGCCTAAAAATAATCTGAAACCACACCTTAACTCACCCGAGCCCCTCGGGACCACATCCGAATATACCAACAAGTCTCAAAATATATCACGGGCTTAGTCGAGGCATCAAATCAAATCAAACAACGCTAAAAATATGAATTGCACCCCAATTCAAGCCTAATGAAACTAAGAAATTCCAACTTCTACATTCGATGCCGAAACCTATCAAGTCAATTTCGATTGACCTCAAATTTTGCACAAAAGTCATAATTGACATTACGGACCTACTCCCATTTCCGGAATCGGAATCTGACCCCGATATCAAAAAGCCCACTCCCGATCAAACTTCCAAAAACCTTCAACTTCCAACTTTTACCAAACGACCCCGAAATGATCTATGGACCTCCAAATCCACATCCAGATGTTCTCGTAAGACCAAAATCACCATACACGGCTATTCCCAGGCTCAGAATCCCAAACGGACATCTATAACATTAAAATACACTTCAAAATAAATTCATGAAATTCTTCTAAAATGCCAACTATCCACAATAAGCGTTGTGACGGTCCCGGGTCATCCAAAAGTCGATCCGGTCATACGTCCAAGTCCATAATCATCATACAAACCTATTGGAACCTTCAAATCTCGATTCCGAGGTCGTTTACTCAAAAGTCAAACCTTCGTCAACTCTTCCCACTTAAAGCTTCTGAAATGAGAATTTTTCATCTTAATCAACTCCGAATTTCTCGAAACTCAATTTCGACCACACGTGCAAGTCATAATACCTTAAGTGAAGCTACTCAAGGCCTGAAACCGCTGAATGATGCGCTAGAGCTCAGAATGCGTAGACCTAATACCTCAGAGCTTCGCGAATGCGAGACCTATATCGTGAACGCAAAAGCCAATTTCAAGCAACACTAAAACTTTCTCTACGGGAACGCGGGAAAACATTCAAGAACGCATTGAAGGAAACCAGACACCAGCAATAACTAATGCTTCAGCTATAACATTAAGCCTAATTCTAGCCCGTTAACCATCTGGAATCCACTCGAGGCCCCCCGGATATCAACCAAATATACCAACAAGTCCTAAAACATAATATGAACGTAGTTGAGCCTTCAAATCACACCAAAAACCACTAAAACATGAATCCCACTCCAATTCAAACATAATGAACTTTGAAACTTCAAACTTCTACAACCGATGCCGAAACCTATCAAAATACGTTCGGTTGACCTCAAATTCTGCACACAACTCATATTTGAGATTACAGACCTACTCCAACTTTTGAAGTTGGAATCCGACCCCGATATCAAAAAGTTTACTCCCGGTCAAACTTCCCAAAAATTCAAATTTCTCCATTTCAAGCCTTATTCAGCTATGGACCTCCAAATCACATTCTGGACATGCTCCCAAGTACAAAATCATCCAACGGAGCTAATGGAACCGACAAAACTCTATTCCGGAGTCGTCTTCACAAAGTTCCAACTACGGTCAAATTCGTGGAACTTAAGCTTCCATTTTAGAAACTAAGTGTCTCATTTCACTCCAAACCAAAAACTAAACGTCTCGGCAAGTCACATATGCATAAAATGATACAGGGAAAACAGTAAATAGGGGATCTGGGCTATTACTCTCAAAACGACCGGCTGGGTCGTTACACTTTGCCCGTTGTAAACTAGCTACCTCAAACGACTCTTTTGAATCGAATTTCTACCCGTGATTCTTCTTATTTCTTTTGAAATTCAAACCGAATCCCTAGCTATTTTCATATATAAATACTCCTTTATGGTATTAGCCAGAAAAAATTTTAGCCGCCTCTTTCTCCCATGAACTCGCTGCTTTTATTTCTTTTAAAATTTTATGTTCCATTTGGCATAGATATAGCAGAAATTTCATAACTTTTCCAAATTATATGTGAGTTGACGAGTTCATAGGAATAGCCTTTGAAAAGCGCCCCAGTTCACTGCCCTGAAAATGATCAGTGATTTTTCTCCTCTTTTTAATTCGGCAGTTCGAAGCATGTTTATGAGTTGCACGTATTGGAAAAACGTGTTACTTCCCTTTTGTTTCTTTTTAGATATTTGAAGTGCTTCTTATTGACCGCTGATGTAATTAATTTGAGCCATCATTCAGTGTGTGTTGTTTGCTAGGAATCATTAGTTAATTATTTTTAGTTGTTGTCAATATATTAGAAATCTTGTCTAGAACTTCTGCATTTTACACTAAAATGTCGATTGATGGCATGTTCACATGGATTCATAACTGCGTTATGATTATCTCCTTTAAAATTGTTAAGACGTGAGTTTAGAACTTATAAGAATTGTTGTAAAAGTATAGCATACGGTTGTCTTAGGAATACAATTAAGTCCTAATGTTAACTAACTATATAAATTCTATATGCTCTTTCAAGTCTGATATTGTCACGATCCAAAATCCCACCACAGGAGTCGTGATAGCACTTATTCTCTAAGACTAAGTAAGCCGATTATAATTACAATTCAAGCCTTTTTATATAGAAATAGAAACAAGTGTTGAAACCAACAACGGAAATATTCAGTCACGACCCGGAATTTCCACCGTCGGGACCGCGATGGCACCCAATATTTCACTTGCTAGGCAAGCCAACGTTAGAACAATTTACTTCTTTTTACAGTTTATATGATAACATTAACAAAGAACTAAAATAACTGAAATATTCTAAGTGTAAATGTGGAAGCTAAACCAGCCAAACATCTATTACAAATCTCTCAACCTGATGTCACAAGTGCACGAGCTTCTAGAGTAATACATATAAGGGTCTGAAATAAATACAAAGTTGTTTGAATGAAAGTATACAGCTAAATAGAAAGAGGAGGGGGACTCCAGGAGTTGCGGGCGCTGAACAGTCGTACCTCAAGTCTCCGCAAATGTCCAAACCGAGCATGCTAATAACTGCCGCTGGGATCGACTGCAAAATCTGCACAGTGTGCAGAGTGTAGTACAATCGACCTCATGTACTAGTAAGTGCCGAGCCTAACCTCGACGAAGTAGTGACGAGGTTAAGGCGGGTCACCTACACTATAACATGTACGCAGTGTATGTAATAATGAAAGAATAATAGAAATACTGGAAAAAATTAAACAATCAATTGAAGATGATAACCACAGCCTCATGATTTAACCAGCGTAGTCTAGAATTACCAATATTTAACAGTTCAAAGGCAAATACTCGAAAAAACAATACAGCCCAAGAATTGGAAAAATATAGGTTGTTACGGCGCGCAACCCAATCACACCAGACAACACAAATCCTCCCTTATTCCACCGAAATAAAATCAATAATAGAGATAATATATGTAGATATGTTGCGGCGCGCAACCCGATCCCACTATATATCAACACAATATCATAAATCACCCTTATTTTATCATATCATTCCACTCTTATTCCACTTGTTGTGTCGTGCAACTCTATCCCACCGTACAAAACATATTCACCCTTATTCCACCATAATAATCCACCCTTATTACACTTGTTACAGCGTGCAACCTGATCCCACCATGTCAGTATCAAATACTCAAAGCACAGTTAAATCAATAGTTCTACCACAAAGCCTTTACGGTCAATAACTGCCAAATTGAACCAAGGGAACTTGTACAGTAAAGAAATCTACACGAGTAATAATAAACAGTGAGACTAATCCATCAATCGACAATTAGAAGGTGCAAGTGAGTCAACTTAAACAAATAATAGGGAATCATGAAACTATGAAAGAGCTAACATTATTAACGGGGGAAGACATTGATTAGGATGTAATAATTAAGCATTAAAAATATTTAGAGTATATAACAGTTAAAACATGAAAGGAAACAATTAAGGAAAAGCAGTAAATCAGGGAAAACAAATAATTTGGTGGCGTGTAGGCACTCTTCACCTCGTATATACGCCGCTCAAATAAGAATCACATAGCACATAGTCCGAGGGTTCCTATTCCCTCAAGTCAAGGTTAGACACAACACTTACCTTACCCCGCAGTCAATTCAAAGCTCTATCGGGGCCTTTCCCCTAGAATTGGCCTCCAAACCACTTGTATCAAGCCACAACTAACTTAATAACATCAAATATTACTAAAGAAGTCTACTAGAATGCATAAATTTAGATTTTCCAAACATTCCCCCAAAGAGTCAAAAATCGACCCCAGGCTCCCTTGGTCAAAACCCGAGGTTCGGACCAAAATTCATTTACCCATTCACCCCCTGAGCCCGATTATGTAATATCTTTTAAAATCCGACCTCAATTCAAGGTCTGAATTTTAATTTTACAAAAATTCCTAATTCTACCCAAACCCACAATTTCCACCATGAAAATCCTAGATTTTAGGTTGAAAACTCATGAAATGTAATGGGTAATTGAAATAAGGTAGGTTAGAATTACTTGCCAACAATTTGGGGAAGAAAATATCTTTGAAGAATTGTCTCTGGGCTTTCGAGCTTTTAGAAATTTAAAAGAATAGCAAAAATGCTGTAATGGGACTATTTTATCACTGGGCGTCAGTGTTCATCGTGTTCGTGTGAACACTGACGTGTTCGCGAAGAGCTACGCCCCCAGGCCTTCACGTTTGCGATCCCGTGCTCGCGTTTGCGGTGAAGAGATGTTGGCCCCTCCCCCAGGTCCTTAAAGCTACGCATTCGAGTTGAGCTGGTCGCGTCCGCGAAGGGTAAGGCCCCTATCGCTCCACGTTCGCGACCAGCCTTCACATTCACAAAGAAGAAAACTTTCCTCGGTCTAGTTTACTCTTCGGGTTCGCGAGAGTAGCTTCACGAATGTGAAGAAGAATACACCAGATATCAGTTGAAGCACAAAAACAAGATTTTCTATGTTTAAATCACCCAGTAGCCTATTTGAAACTCACCCGAGCCCTCGGGGCTCTAAACCAAACATGCACACAAGTCTTAAAACATCATTCGAACTTGTTCGCGTGATCTATTCACCAAAATAATACCTAGAACTACGAATTGAACACCAAATCCAATGAAATTTGCAAGAAAAGTTTAAAACTTCTATTTTCACAACCGGATGTCCGAATCACGTCAAACTAACTATGTTTCTTACTAAATTTCACAAAAAAGTCATAAATATTATAATGGACCTGTACCGGGCTCCAGAACCAAAATACAGACCAAAATTCTTCAAAACTATTACACTTTCAATTTTCAACAAAAATTCAAATCTCAAGCTAGGGACCTGGGAATTCGATTTCGGGCATATTCCTAGGTCCCAAATTACGATACGGACCCACCGAGACCGTCAAAACACAGATCCGGGTCCTTTTACTCAAAACATTGAACGAGTGAACTCAATTTAACTATTAAGACAAAAATTCTTATTTTTGTCAGTTTTTAACATATAAGCCTTTCGAAAAAATGCTTGGACTGTGCACACAAATCGAGGAAGGACAAATTAAATATTTAAGGCTTCAGAACATAGAATTTAGTTCTAAAACATGAGATGACCTATCGGGTCATCACATATTCAAACAACCTCCCAAGACTGGTAATACTAAGTCACAAGCTATAACTGCATACATGAAATGACCTCAAGGATCGAACACTGAATACTGTTTGAACAATAATTAACCGTACAATAAAATGGAAAGACTCCAAGGGACTGCGGCGACCAAGCAGTTCTACCATTAATCCTTGCGATAAACACACTAACTCTACTCGGAATTAATATCTCCAATACCTGGCTCTGCACAAAAAAGGTGCAGAAGTATAGTATGAGTACACCACGGTCGGTATTCAGTAAGTATCAAGACTAACCTCGGTGGAGTAGTGACGAGATACAGTCAAGACACTCACTAATCAATTAACATGTGCAGTATAGCAGCATATAATAATAATAATAATAATAATAATAATAATAATAATAATAATAATAATAATAGAAACAAATAGGAATTATGGCAACAAGAATCAATCAGTAATATAAACAACAAGGAAACAAGAATCTGAAAGCCCATTCAACCCCTAAATCCACCCCAAATCACAATTTTAATGGTAGAATCAAAGGCATAATCCTAGAAATTAACAAAAACTAGATAGGAATCACTTACCCCAAACACCCACGTGAAAATCCCTCCAAAAATCACCTTCTACCGAGCTCCCAAATCAATTTTGTGTTATGAACTCAAGACCCTCATTTTTGAATCTTATATTCTGCACAGGTACACCTTTTTTGCGAATGCGACAACATCCTCGCATTCACAAAGCACAATATTGCCTCTGAACAAAATCCTTCCACGCGAACGCGTTCAACCACTCGCGAACATGAAGCTTCACTGACCCCTCTCATCGTGAACACGACCTCACCCCCAAGAACACGTATACCAATAGAAAGGGGTCCCCGGCTGCCTCTTCTCTTCTTCGCGAACGCGTCCCTCATCTTGCATTCACGATGCAATCTCTGGACAAACCTTCGCGAACGCATCCCCTTCTTTGCAAACGTGAAGAACAAATTTTCCACAGCCACTAGATGTACTTCACGGACGCGAGAACTTTCTTGCGAACGCATAAGTGGAAACCATATCCAGCAAAAACCAGCAAAACTCAACTTCAGCAGTCTCCCAACTTCAACTCTTCATCCGTTAACCACCTGTAACTCACCCGAAGCCCTATGGACCTCAACCAAACATACCATTAAGTCCAAAAATATCATATGAAATTTGTTGAACCCTCAAATCACCTCAAACAACATCAAAAACATGAATCGTGCATGGATTCAAGCTGAATGAACTTTGAAATTCTAAATTTCCACAAACGACATCGAAACCTATCAAATCACGTCCGATTGACCTCAAATTTTGAACACAAGTCACAAATGACACTACAGACCTACTCCAACTTTAAGAATCCCAATTCAACTGATATCAAAATCAATTTACATTCAAACTTTCCAAAAAACTGACTTTTGCCATTTCAAGCCTAATTCAACTACGGATCTTCAAATCATAATCCAAACACGCTCCAAAGTACAAAATTACTCAACAGAGCTAAAAGAACCATCAAAACTCAAATCCGGGATATTTTACAATTAATTCAATATCCGGTCAACTTTTCCAACTTAAGCATTCAACTATGAAACTAAGTGTCTCAATTCATTTCAAAATCCTTCCCGGCCTAAACCAGCTAACCTGGTAAGTCATATAAAGCAGAAAAGGAGCAGTAAATGGGGGAACGGGGCTACAACTGTTAAAATGACTGGCCGGGTCATTACATCCTCCCCTTATTAAACAAACGTTCATCCTCGAACGGGACTAGAAACATATCTGGAGTCCCAAATAGGTGTGGATATCTGTTTCGCATCTCCTGCTCGGTCTCCCAAGTTGCCTACTCAACGGGTTGGCCTCTCCATTGCACATTCACTAAAGCTATATCCTTTGACCTCAACTTTCGAACCTGCCGATCCAAAATGACCATCGGCTCCACATCATATGTCAAATCACCATCCAGCTGAACCGTGCTGAAATTAAAAATAGGAGATGGATCATTGACATACTTCCAGAGCATAGAAACATGACATATTTGATGCACACTTGACAAACTAGGTGGCAAGGCAAGCTTGTAAGCCACCTCCCCAATCCTCTAAAGTACCTCAAACGAACCAATAAACTGAGGGCTCAACTTGCCCTTCTTCCCGAACCTCATAACACCCTTCATGGGTGAAACCTTCAACAAAACCTTCTCCCCAACAATGTAAGCAACATCACATACCTTGCTGTCAGTATAACTTTTATGTCTAGACTGCACCATGCGAAGCCGCTCCTGAATTAATTTAACCTTATCCAATGTATCCTGAACCAAGTCTGTACCCAATAGCCTAGTCTCGCCCAGATCAAACCAACCCACCGGAGATCTACACCATCTCCCATACAAAGCCTCATACAAAGCCATCAGAATGCTCGACTAATAGTTGTTATTTTAGGCAAACTCTGTGAGCGGCAGAAAATGATCCCATGAACCCCCAAAATCAATGACACAACGTGTAGAATATCCTCAAATATCGAATAGTGTGCTCAGACTGCTCGTCCGTCTAACGGTGAAATGATGTACTCAACTCAACTTGGGTGCCCAACTCTCATTGCACAGCTCTCCAAAACTGTAATGTAAACTGCGTGCCTCGATATGATATAATAGAAACTGGCACACTGTGAAGGCGAACAATCTCTCGGATGTAAATCTCAGCCAAAAACTCTAAAGAATAAGTAGTACAAGCTGGAATGAAGTGCGGACTTGGTTAGCCGATCCACAATCACCCAAATAGCATCGAACTTCCTTGAAGTCCGTGGGAGCCCAACTACGAAATCCATTTAGTGATTCACTCCCACTTCCACTCAGGAATCTCTATCCTCTGAAGCAGTACAAACGATATATGATGCTCATACTTTACCTGCTGTCAGTTAAGATACCAAGCTACAAACCCCACTATATCCTTCTTCATCCTTCTCCACCAATAGTGCTGCCTCTAGTCCTGGTACATCTTCGCAGCACCCAATGAATGGAATACTGCAAACTATGGGCCTTCTCAAGAATCAACTCACATAACCCATTAACATTAGGAACACATACCCAGTCCTACATCCTCAAGACTCTATCATCATCGATAGTAACATCTCTGGCATCACCGTGCTGAACCTTGTCCTTGAGGACAAGCAAATGAGGATCATCATACTGGCTCTCTCTAATGCGATCAAATAAGAAAGACCATGAAACCACATAGGCTAGAACCCTATCTTCAAAATATCTAATCTCATGAGTTGGTTGGCCAAGGCCTGAACATCAACTGCAAAAGGCCTCTCACCAATAGGAATGAATGCAAGGCTACCCATACTTACTGATTTCCTACTCAAAGAATTAGCTACCACATTGGGGTTACCTGGATGATACAAAATAGTAATATCATAGTCCTTTAGTAGCTCCAACCATCTCCGCTGCCTCAAATTTACATCCTTCTATTTGAACAAGTGTTGAAGGCTCCAGTGATCTGTAAATACCTCACAAGACACACCATAGACATAATGCCTCCAAATCTTCAATGCATGAACAATGGCAGCCAACTCTAAATTATGAACATGGTAGTTCTTCTCATGAGGCTTCAACTGGCATGAAGCATAAGCAATCGCTCTACCCTCCTGCATCAAAACACACCCAATAACGATTCGAGAAGAATCATAATTCAATGTATAAAAACTAGAAGCTGAAGGTAGAACTAGAACTGGAGTTGTGGTCAAGGCAGTCTTGAGCTTCTGAATGCTCACTTCACACTCATCTGACCACCTGAAAGGAGTACCCTTTTGGGTAAATTTTGTCAAGGGCGATTCAATAGATGAGAAACCCAGCCCGAAGCGACAATAATAACTGGCCAAACAAAGAAAGCTCTAAATCTCCGTAGCTGAGGACGGTCTGGGCCAACTTTGAACCACCTCTATCTTCTTCGGATCCACCTGAATCCCCTCACTTGACACCATGTGCCTGAAGAACGCTACTGAACATAGCCAAAACTCACACTTGGAGAACTTGGAATAAATCTTCTCCTCCCTCAACCACTCCAACACAACCCTCAAATGATGGGCATGCTCCTCCTGGCTATGAGAGTGCAACTGGATATCATCAATGAACACTATAACAATCAAGTCGAGATAAGGTTAAAACATACTGCTCATCAGATGCATGAACGTTGCTAGGGCGTTGGTCAACCCAAAAGACATCACAAGGAACTTATAAAGACTATAGCGGGTCCTAAAGTCTGTCTATAGAATATCCGAGTCCCAGATCTTCAACTAGTGATACCCTGACCTCGAATCAATCTTGGAGAACACCCTCGCTACCTGAAGCTAGTCAAATAAATCATCGATACGCGGAAAAGGACATTTGTTCTTGATTGTGAGTTTGTTCAACTGCCTATAATAAATGCACATTCTCATAGTACCATCCTTTTTCTTCATAAATAGAACTAGTACACCCCAAGGTGACACACTAGGCCTAATAAACCCCTTATCAAGGAGATCCTGAAGCTTCTCCTTCAACTTCTTCAACTCAGCCGGTGCCATATTGTCAGTAGGAATAAAAATAGGCTGAGTGCACCGTACCAAGTCAATATCCATGTCGAGCAACATGCCCGGTAGGTCTGCAGGAAACACATCCGTAAAATCTCACACCACTGGAATAGAATCAATAGTAGGAGTATTAGCACCAACATCCCTCACAAAGGCCAAATAAGATAAACAACCCTTTCTAACCATTCGCTGGGCCTTCAAATATGAGATCACTCTACTAGGGAAGTCAAGAGAACCTTGCCACTCAATCCATGGCAACCCCGACATCGCTAGCTCGCGGTCTTAGCGTGAAAATCCAAAATAGCATGACATGGAGACAACCAATCCATACCCAAGATCACGTCAAAATCGACCATACTAAGATGCAAGAGATCAACTCTATTATTCAATCCCCTAATAGTCACTATACACGACCGGTATACACGGTCCACAACAATAGTATCGCCCACCAGCGTAGATACATGAACAGATGAAACTAAGGACTCATGGATCATATCTAGATAATGAGCTAACTACGAAGATACATATGAATAAGTAGAACCAAGGTCAAATAATACAGTGGCATCCCTATGATATATTAAAACAATACATGTGATCACTATATCTGAAGCAATAACATTTGGTCTGGCAAGAAGAGCATAGAATTAGGTTTGGCCACCACCCAGTCGGCCTTCTCCTATAGGGAAACCCTTGGGTGACTAAGCTCTACCCCGAGCTGGCTAGGCGGGTAGTGAAGTAACGGGTGCTGAGATTTTGTAAGCTGGACCTTTCCGAAAAATGAGGACAATGCCTCTTGATGTGACCAAAATCTCCACACTCAAAACAACCTCTCCTTGTGAATGGCGGTAGGGCTGAAGGGATCCTTGAGTAAAGGGATAACTACTAAAAGGACCCAGCATAGATGAATCCTGAGCCAATCGTGCATGAGACAAACTCTAAGCTGGAAGGGCACTAAGAGATGAGTGACCGTGCTGTGATGTGTATGAACCATGGCCAGATGATGCACCACAGTGAACTAGATGATCCGTCTAGGCATGCCTATAAGAACAACCCCTGCCATGGTAGAACTAACCTCTAGAAGGAAAACCACTAAACCACCGAATCCACGAGGCCTCTTGGCCTCCCTATCAACCCGCTCCTGGCTGCGGACCATCTCTATCTGCCGAGCAATGTCGACTACCTCATCAAAAGTAGCATCAGATACTCTCTCCCTAGTCATATGCAACCACAACTAATACATGAGACCATTAATGTACCTCCTAACCCTCTCCCTGTCTGTGGGAACCATCCAAACTGCATGACGGGCCAACTCAGGAAACCTCATCTCGTACTGCATCATAGACATGTCATACTAACATAACTGCAGAAACCGTTTGCACAGCTCCTCTCCATGAGACTGGGGCACTTACTTCTCTAAGAAGATAATGGAGAACTCCTATCGGGTAAGTGGTGCTACACCAACCGTCCTGCGCCTCTCATAAGCCACCCACCATATAAAGGCAGCCCCAGAAAATTGAAAAGTAGTGAATGATCAGAAAAGGAACCGTCCAAACCTCTCTAGTCTTTGTTGCTCATCATCAGTCATAAAAGGAACAACACGGTCTTGAGCAACTATAATCGGTTGGGCTGGTAGTGCCCCCGGTGTCTGGAGTCCCTAACTTTGGTATACGGGTAGTGGGAGTCTAAGTACCTCCCCAGGCCTGTAAAGTGGCCGTTGCGACCAAAGCAGAGACCATTTGAGCAAGACTGGTGCACATGATCAGAATCTGAGCCAAGGCCTCCTAAAGTCCTGGAATAACGATGGGCACAACTGGTGCCTAAGCTGGCCCCACTGGCTCATCCACAACTAGAACCTGGTCCTAAATTGGGGCAACTGGTGGATCTATAGGTGCTGCCCTAGCTGATGTATGAGCTGCACCTTTGCCCCTACTGCGGCCTCTACTGTGACCTCAGCCTCTCGCGGACCTAGCTGGTGGCACTAGTGGTTGTCCATCCTGCCAAGTAGTACGTGTCCTCAATATCTGCGAGAGAATATAATAACAGATGTTTATTTACCGGAATCAATAGATTCGCACAACAAGAATTCAAGAATGTGATGTTTCGTAAGGGTTCGACAGCCACTCGAAGATAAGTATAGACGTCTCAGTGCCGATCCGCAAAACTCTACTAAACCTTCTCATGACTCATGAGCTCTATGTATCCTAGGCTCTGATACCAATTTGTCACGACCCCAAACCAAACCATTGTGATGGAACCTATCTTGGAACTAGTCAAGCCACTACTCAACCATTTCAACACAATAAAAACTTTTAAAATACGGAATCAGTTAATATTTATGGAATTTTTTTTAAATAGAATAAAATATGCAAATCAATACAAATCTCTCCCAAAACCGGGGTGTCATCGAGTACATGAGCATCTACACCGAAAGATAGTCTAATACAATGTCTAAAGAGTAAAACTGAAGTATAAGTAAAGATAATGAAGGAGGGTCAAGGCCTGCGAACACCATGCAGATATTACGATAGTCTCCCAAAATCCTGACTCCATACTCAGCTACCGCTATGATAGAAACATCTGGATCTGCACATGATGTGCAGGGTGAAGCTTGAGTACAACCAACTCAATACGTAACAAAGCCAACCTTTGGACTGCAAGTAGTGACAAACTCAACCGATGCAATTCAATATAGAATAATAGTGTAGAAACGTAGCATGCTTTCAATTTCAATAGATAAACTCAACATAGTAAGATAGATCAAATCCAAATGATATGAAGAATATACTCATCTACATCTATATGCCAATGCACATGTTGTATGTGATGCACCATGCTGACAGCCTCATATGCTCACACTCTCAAAGCTCAATCACTCAGTATTGTATATGGCCATTCCGGCCGAGGAAAGATCCATCCTGGAATATATACATCAATCAACCATCAGCCACTCAATACTGAGTAGGGCTAATCCTTCCCATGGGGAAGATCTATCCCCGGGTAAATAAATGCTTCAGAAAAGATCTATGTCCGGGAAAGATCCATCCCTTAATATAATCAACCGTCCTCACTAGGGGGTGTGCAGAATCCGGAGAGGCTCCTTTATTCCAATAGCTATCCTAAGTCAGTATAACCGCTGTGACGTGCAGCCCGATCACATAAATGTTACTCATAATCAAGCCCTCGGCCTCACTCAGTCATCAATCTCTCCAGTCTCTTTCACGGGCTCATAATGTCATGAAACTAGCCCGAACATGATGATATAATGCATAAATAAATAATAACATAGTTGAGATATGATATGAAATGATTGAATGTGACCGAGTATGAAATATCAATAAAAATAGCATTATCACATGATGAAAACATGGATATCAACAAGATAGAACCACTATACAATGCCATGGAATTGACCAAGTTACAATTCTCATGGTGCACACCTGCACGCCCGTCACTTGGCATCTGCGTCACCTCAGCAACAGTAATAACACAACCCAGGTGTGTCACTTCAACACCAATCATATAACATATAATTTGGGGTTTTGAACCCTCAGAACCAAGTTTAGAAGTGTTACTTACCTCAATCCTAGCAAAACTCTACTCCAACATGACTTTGCCTCGGAAATCGGCCTCCAAATGTCCTGAATCTAGCCATAAGCAGTAAAATACAATCAGTACGGGCTAAAGGAAATAATTCTACAAGAAATTACGAAGTTATAACTCAAAAATCCAAAATCGACTCCAAGCCTACCCCTGGACCCATGTCTCAAAATCAGACAAAAGTCACAAAATCCAAATGCCCATTTAACCACGATTCTAACCATACCAAATTTACTCAAATCCGATATCAAAATCTCATTCCAAACCTCAAAAATCTAGCCTAAGAACTTTTCTTCATTTTTCCCAATTTTCCACCCTAAATCACAAATTTTATGGTAGAATCAAAGGCATAATCATGGAAATTAACCAAAACAATATAGGAATCACATACCCAAAACACCCACGTGAAAATCCCTCCAAAAATTGCCTTCTACCGAGCTCCCAAATCAATTTTGTGTTATGAACTCAAAACCCTCATTTATGAATCTTATATTCTGTCCTTGTACGCCTTCTTCGCGAAAGCGGAAACACCCTTGCATTCGCAAAGCACAATATTGCCTCTAACTAAAATCACAGGCGAATGTGTTCAACCACTCGCGAATGCGAAGCTTCACTGACCACTCTCATCGCGAACACGACCTCACCCCCGAGAACGCGTAGACCAATAGCATGGGGTCCCCAGCTGCCTCTTGTCTTCTTCCCGAACGCGTCCCCAATCCTGCGTTCACGATGCACTC